>NC_051186.1:57324219-57606322 GCF_013339695.2 Rhipicephalus sanguineus
ACATGTAACATTAAAGTGGGATGCAAGTCGTCCATAACTCTCATCGAACCTTTAGTAAAACGCGCCCGATCTCACGTCGGTGATGATGCACTGGGCAGAATTCACGGAAGATTCACGGTTTACCGATGAACCTCCGCAGCTTCGCCCACTCATCATAATTCACTCCGTGGATATGCTGTGATTTTTTCGTCTTATCCTATGTTCGTTCCTGTGTCGTCCTCGTTTTCCATGCGAGCTGCCATAAGCTACATAATGAATAAGCAACCAGCCCACCAACACGTGTTAAGGTTACACTAAGGACAGTATCATACACTCTGTTCCGTATGCTTTGAAGACCACTGAAACTGCTACGCAAACAACCTTTTTCAAAAAAGTGAGAAAATTACGTCCGGATAGCCTAAGGTTTTTACGCCAACCGGGAGTGAAAAAAATAAAACAATATCGGCTGCGAGGTTGTGGGGTTTTATCATACGTAAAATCTAATACTGAATCACTATCGGGAATTTTCGCGTCCCCCACAGCTACTTTATTGCGCCATTAACTTATTTTTAGCACTGAATCGCTATCACGCATTCGTATCAGTTCCATCTAAACTGATATACGCGTAGCCGGAGATCGTGTCATGGTGCCAAGCCCCTCACTATACTATACAACCTTATCGATAAAATTTCGCCGATTGCCGATTGCGCCGGTGGCGAGGTCGCGGAAAGATACGTCACAGATTTAAACATATCGCGTCCGTTATGTACGCTGTTTCAAGGATGACGGCCAACGACGAACGAGACCGTTACAAAATATCTATAGCCGCGATGGCGACGAGATACGAACCCGTGAGAGTGCCTCGATGCCGCAGGTGGTGTTGATGGCGTGGTGTCCGATACAGTGCAGTGACCATCGCAAGCGCGGTACGCGAAGAAACCGAGAGCAAGTTATTGCTGCGTTCTTGAGACGAAGCACAGGCGAGGGTTGGGGTCGAACGTTAAACACAGTTATAGCACACAGCATACGTTTGCTCTTTGGGGTATGCACGGTTTGAATGGTTGAGTTCATGTTACGTCTTCTTGTACTATAGATGTCTAGCATTTCATGGCATTTATATGTGTTGTCACAAACGATAAGCTAGTTTGAACATAGCGCGAACTAAATGTGTGTGTATGTGCTTGTGTGTGTGTCAACCCCTTTTATCTTTTTTTGTGAGTTCGCTTGACTCAGCGGATATATCTTGCTGCGTAACGTGGAGACGGATGGACGGAAGGACAGGGAGGTTCGCCAGTTCTCAGACCGGCTGGCTACGCTGTTATGGGGAAGGGTTGCGTAGTGTGTCCACCTCGTTTGAAGCAGGACTTCGCTACGCACGGTAAGCCTAAGAGAGGAGCACTAGCGGGCATCACAGATGGTGCGAAACTCTTCCACACACACACACATTTAAAATAATTTTGAAGAACACCAGGCCCTCGTTTTGTTTAATCAACGGAATGAGAGAACTATCGATAAATAAATAAATAAATAAATAAATAAATAAATAAATAAATAAATAAATAAATAAACCAATCAATCAATATAGTCCCCGGGGTTTATGTGGTCGACTGTACCCACACGTCAGGGTGAAAGAAAAAGTCGAAGATAAATAATAGCAGGCTGACAATATCTCGATCCTTTCGCCCAGTGAGCAGCGCATGAGACCAGAAGGTAACAATGACATCATGCCACGTGACGCGCAGCTCGCTTACGCAAATAACAGTGATCGCTTCTCTTGCGCCGCGGGGAAAGTACTACAACTGCAGGGCGATTTATTCGTTCGGCAAACCACGCTATGTGCAGATGAGCGCGCCATTGAAGTTAAGCTCGCAACGTTGCAAAATACAAGGAAGCTACATTATACGCCATATACGCGTTTATATTTACCTACGCGGCGGTTTTTTTTCTTTTCTTTTGTTTTTATCTGCATTAAGCGCCGCCGTTTCAATGGGACGAACGAGACGTTTTTCCTCGACATTAAATCTGAGCTGTCAAGGAGCTGCAATGCAGTTACCGCGTATCTCGACCGTAAGGAGGGAAAGTGTAAATAATAACCATTACGAAGGCATTGCTCGCGAAAGGAAATTGACTGCGCGACCAGAAGCAAAGAATGACGGTTTGCTGCGACTACAGCGCTGCACGAAGACATACACGTACTGACGCGTGAGCAACAACACCTATAAAAAAGCAACAACTAATATTACCACTACTGCCAACTACTAATACTTACTACTGCACTACTATTACTAATGATTCTACGTACTACTACTACTACTACTACTACTACTACTACTACTACTACTACTACTACTACTACTATACTACTACTATACTACTACTACTACTACTACTACTACTACTACTACTACTACTGCAACGAAGACGACAAAGAAAAAGAAGAGACCGTAAATGCGAAGAATAAACGGTATTTATACAAAACAGACGCAAGTGTATATATGCTCAGGCACGCGTCAATATGTACCTTGTGATTATGTTGAACATTTTGCAGCAAGTTAGATAATTGCTGATAATATACAAAGGCTTCTTTTGGCAACGTCGAAGAATTTAAACGCACATGCACTTGCAACACTGAAGCATCTTAACTTTCGCAGGTATTTATAATTTTAGTAATAGCGCTGAAGAAAAGACAAAATACGCAACGAAAGCCTCCGTTTATGCTTTTCATTTCGAGCGATGCACGGAAGCAAGAAATCAGGGCCCCCCCTCACGCAAACTTCTTACGCTAGAAATTTTCGTAGGAGAATATTTCAGCCAATCATGATACTGGACATATCATCAGCGAAGCCAGCTAAACCAATAGGAAAACACACTTACGAAAGGGAAGTTTCATGAACATGGCCCCAGTATCCAGCGACTAAAGCGATCGGAACATGCTGCAGTTCAAGATTGAGCTTATAAACGAGGATCGTATCCAACTTCTCAGTCACGTGCGGCCTGTGGTGATTATTAAAGTTAATCCCGCGTGCATTTATGCACGCTATACATTGCTACCCATTCATCCTCGGTACGCGCTCATCTGCCTTCAGGATAATCAATTATATAACTTCTGGGTCGCAGTTCCCGCGAGCCCCACCAATGTTAATTTTATTTCGAAAACGCAACCCACTCCCGCCGTGAACACGACCAGGAACACAGATAAGATAAGGAGCGGGGCAGTGGACGCCGACATGTAACTGTGTCTCCTTGAAGCAAGCAACGAACGCGTGCAAGGTTCGGTTCTCCGCTCCCTTTCACAGTGCTTGTCAATGGAAGGGTACATACAGCTGTAAGCCATACACAGCGAGGGCCTCTTATCGTTCAAATACCGTATCTGTTACAGTTGCGCCAGCGGTAACGGCGAAAGAACGCTGCGCGTATATGTACAGGGGTGATGGAAAGAAACGCGAACAGTGCGGCATCTACATTCTCTGCTTTTTCGCATTTCTTTTCTAGCGGTTGTAGCGCGGATTGTAAGCCATAGAGTCATCCATCATGTAATCAAGAATCACTCTAGTATCTTTTTAGTGCCACCAGGGTTGCAGAGCTTGATGAAACAGCACGCTACGCCGTTCACGTTTCTATCTATACGCGCACAAAGGGTAGCGGACTGCTATAGAGGCTGTTTCAAGAAATGTGTCCAAATTTCCAAAAAAGTCAGGGAAATGCGATAGTTGTTCAATGCCTTCACAATTAGTTCTTCTGTAGCCGCAAGCATCTTAAGATGGCTAAAGACATCATTTGGGAAAGCAATTATGAAAGTTAAATTAATTAACTTTTTAATTAGTGGAGTTGGGCGGTTATGTCGAATGGCAGAATTGAAGTTCTTCATGCGAAGAACGCATCGCAGCTTTGCGACATAGAAAGAGCGGCCTCCAGTAATTATTGCGGCGTAATGAAATTCAACCAAATTTTGCCGTTGATATTGGTTGAATCTGAATACGTGGCTGTGGGACCGTACAGTTTGTGCATAATTTGTAATAATAATTGTTGTGGCTTAACGTCCCAAAACCACCATATGATTAAGAGGGACTCCGTAGTGGAGGACTCCGGAAATTTCGACCACCTGGGGTTCTTTAACGTGTACCTAAATCTAAGTACGCGGGCCTCAAATATTTTCGCCTCCATCGAAAATGCAGCAGCCGCGGCCGGGATTCGATCCCGCGACCTTCAGGTCAGCAGTCGAGCGCCATAACCACTACAGACCACCGTGGCGGGGCAAGAGGCACTATGTCATCAGCCGTATCGTGCTCCTACTAAAGTATACATGTTAGATAGGCTACTGCCCTGACCTTATTGCATTCCGTGCCTGCATAGTTACCCGCTGTATGCACTGGTACATATGTGACCTTTATCTCTCTACTACCACCAGACCTGTGACGGTGAGGTCAGAACTGTCCTAAGTGGCACGGATCAAGTCGTTGTTGTGTATGGGAGGCGTTGTGGGTTCGAATCCTGGAAGACGGTCTGCGTCGTACCGTGTTCCGAACGTGACCCACCGCCGAAGGAGTCGGTGTGAGCGCCCACGCTGTCCTGCGAAGTGGCGGTTGATGGCCCGGGGCCAGAGGAGCGATCCCGGGGCTGCCCGAGAGCTGCTCGCTCGAACTCCGGCTAGTCGAGCCGGACTACAGCAACGATCGATGTAGTCTGAAACCCGAATCGGACACAACCGGGGTCGTTGCACCCCTGCGGAAATCGTCACGTCAGCACTCGTTTCCCCGCGATGCTGTGCGACGGGACCTGCAGGGGGCCAGCCAGCACACCTCTCCTGCTTTGCAGCAGACACCTTGCGCCACCCGAGTGTTTCCTTACTTATTATCCGAGTTAACTTCTTTTTATAGGAAGCTTGCACTGCCTCACAAGTCGGTAGCGTTGTAGGTATAAACGAAACAATGAATAGCAATAATGACCATGCAGCGCCCGCGAGCGCAAAAAAAAACAAACAAACAAGAAAATGTCGCCCTTGAAGGTGCCCTAGCCACATGCCGCGTGTATCGTATTCCAATAATATTGATGCTCTCTCGATCGCGGGCTTCTCGGCGATCACCCGTTTCTGATGCGACAATCTGATCTTTTATCGAGGCTAACGAGGTGACTTGTCATTTCATGCTGCCATATCTGATTGTTATATGACGCATGATCGTGAGTGTTGCCCGTAGCAACTGAAGTGTTGCGCTGCTAAGCACGTGGATGAAGGTCCGATTCCCGGCACGGAGGTAGGAAACAACTAGAACGGAGCTTTGCGCAATGCGAAAGAAAGAAAGAAAATAGATAGATAGATAGATAGATAGATAGATAGATAGATAGATAGATAGATAGATAGATAGATAGATAGATAGATAGATAGATAGATAGATAGATAGATAGATAGATAGATAGATAGATAGATAGATAGATAGATAGATAGATAGATAGATAGATAGATAGACGTGTCAACCCTGGTGTTCGAAAGCGTGATGAACTCCCATCAGACGAGCACACGGTGACTGTTGCCACAGCCCTCCCGGAACTAGTGAGTGCCTTAGCTACGCGGAGATTTGATTCAGACCACATGTTCGCTTAGTGAGATAACGGGTGACGCATGAGAATGATGGTGCGCCTTACGCAAGACGGTTTTAACGCGAAAAAAAAAAAATGCGCTCGCACTTGGCAACGGTGCGAAATAGCGGTTATATATGTCATAGATTCAGGCATACGATGACGACGTCGTTAGCCTCGTGGTTGCTGAAAGGGGCGTGCCCTCGATGCAATATGTCTGCTAATACCGCTGGGCAGGACTTGCGCAGCAGGTGGCACGATAGACCATAGAGTTTCATAATAGCACGCTAGACGGAAATCTGACGCTAGTGTCTATGGGAGCTGCAGCGCGTGACGAATATACATAGAGGGTGGTTGAATCACTCCCCCTCCCCCCTCCCCCCGCTTTTGTGTGCGCTATTGTCTTCGGCATTGAGCTTAGATAAATGAAGTGCAATATTTCAAAACTCCGAAAATGCATACCTGTGGTATGTAATATAAGTCAACGAAGGAAAGCAACAGACCCCAAAGGTGGCACGGGACGCACGCACACACACTCGTTTACCTGACGGTTCGGTGGCGGCAGGTGGACGCACGACATCGGAGTGGACGTCGTTCTCGGGTTCAGGCGGGAACCCATCCTACGCCTGAGGTTCGAGAAACCTCGCAGCAGCCAGCGAGACCCGGGCAGGGAGAAAGCCATCATCTTTCTCCTGAACGTAGTCGATTCACTCATGGCGGCGCACCAAACACACACAAAACGAACGAATCCTTGTCTCACAAACGTAGCACGAACGACACATAATCCTCCAACGAGCAAGCTTCGTCATCGGCGGCGACTTGACTAGCGAAGAGACGATGACACATCGTCGACGAAGTTATCCGCGACGAAGTTGGCGTCGAGCAGACAATATGTTGGAGTAGCAGACGACACCAGTGACAAGACGACGTGAGTAAGACGGTGCTGGACGCCGAAAGCACGCGAAACGAACGAGGAGCATCCGTTAAAGACACTGTCGTCGTCATCGCTTAACCACGAGGTAGTCACGTAGTTAATGTTTTTGGCGTCTCAGCACGGTGCACGCGCCGATGACTTGGAGACGTCAATGAAACAAGCAGTTCAGGAGGAGGTGGGAAGCAGACGACGTGCAGGCGATATTTAGGAGACGGGAGAGGAGCGAGAGCAGACGACGCTGCGGTCAAGGCTTAAGCGCACGAGCAGACGACAGGGGCACGACGCGCGCTGCGGGTAGCAGACGACTGAAGCGGAAACCCGACGAACGACACACAGCGGTGGAGCCCCGCGGCTGCAAGCGAAGCCGGCTTAGGAAACGAAAGAGAGGAAAAAAGCTAACAAGGCAGGGAGAGCGAGAGTGAGATAACAAAATAAAGAGCGCGTGAGAGGCTGCTGGAGTGCCGACACATGTTTCGCGGTAACGAAAAATTCCGGGTCAGCGCTTGTTTACGGCCTATCCCCCCGGAACAGACGGCTAGGCAAGAGCAGACGACAGGAGAGGGGATTAAAGGGGGCTCGCTAAGCCTAGCGAGGCAGGCGAGAGGCTCGCTAAGCCTCGCGGGAGGACTTGAAACAATGCGGAGGAGAAGGTATATGCATACGAACAAAAACAACAACAAAGAAAAAAACGTGCGCGTGCTGTGCCAGTGAATTCCATTCCCTCCGTGCGCATTTTTTAAAACTATTTGTTACACCCTCCCCCCCCCCCCCCCTATTAACTTATGCGCATCGTGCAGCCCTACATTCCTAACCTAACGTAACGCTGGTACCGGAATGCGACAGCGGAGAGTTAGAGCTACACATTTAAAGCCAAAACAAAGTACTCAGTAGGGTCAGAGTAAGGAAAAAAACATAACTGCCGCCGCAGCAACGTTTCATGAGAACACTGTAACCACCGGACTGACCTTTCCACCTACTCTTTTGTCTTTCGCGAGCACAGATAAAAAAAGAAAAAGAAGACAAAACCGAAATAACGAGGCAAATGAGACGGCGGCGGAACGTCATTAAAGCCGGAGCACACGCGCAAGCTGTCCTCGTTGTGTTTTGCTTGTTTTTGTATTTCTGCCTCCACCCCGTTAGTAAAGAAACACTGCGTGCAACAATAAACGCTCGAGTGCGTCGAAATAGCATGAAGAAAGCTGCGCGAGAGAAATACAACGGCAGCAAACAATGAAACAGCCAGAGTGCAGAAGCCATCCGAAAAACGCACACAGGTTCTTCTTGGGCTTCACAGAAGTCACGCATATGACCGAAGAGACGCTAAAAGCTAGAGTAAATACAGCTCCACGTTTTGGCAGCCATTATTTCGTATAACAACGTGATTAACTACGGAGTGTTAAACTGCTGCAGACGCATGCATTTCCTCGAAACACGTTGTTTTGCACTGTCGTCTGCATGCTTGCTGTACACGAAAGCAGAAGACGCGCTTGAAGCGTTGCGGAGTAACACAATACAAAAAAAAAAAAATAGTCCGGCGTATCTACAGCGTTGTCGCGCTTGATCCTTCACTGATAAAAGCGCATTCTTATCGCAATTACGTAATATCAAAAGATAAGCGTACGCACGAAGTGTCGCGAGCAAAGCGGCACAGGCGATCGTGAATTTCGAAGCATCACAAGGAGATGAAATAGGTGGTGCGCCTAAATTCACGCTCGAAGCGACAGTTTTAAGACAAAGTACCACCACGAATCTCGAAGCCTTCGCTTTTGTACACCGCTGGTGCCGGATTCAATTTTTTTGGAAGCCGGAAACACATCGTGGCCGCCATGTTTTAGAGAGTCAAGTGTTTCACGCGACTCGCTAAAATGTAACGCTCTATATAGGTAACGTAACGTTGCGCGCTATTCTACTGAAAAAAAAAAAAAACGCATCCGAACTCGACACCCACGGACACGGCGACATTCTCACGAGCTCCGAAGGTCGCTTCCCGTTCCTTTAGCTCTCTCTTTTTTTCTTACGGTACTTCTTTTCAAGCCTCCTTGGCTGATTTTCCGTTATTCTCGAAGAAACGATCAACGCACCCATTTCCATACGCAGTGGAAGCGTTCCCAGCGGGAGCGCGAAAGTTTATAAATGAACTGGACGCCGCGGAATCAATGAATCGGTTTCCCGTTTTTGCGCGTTTCCTTTTTATTATTTTCTTCGTTTCTTTTTATCGAAACGCTTACCCGTTAAGTGGGAGAGGAGGAACGCGTTGATAAATGGCTTTGAAAATTCGCGCCTTGCACCACCACCCTCTATTCCGGTTCGGAGCAACCCCGAAACGTCGACTTCGGGTCAGTTCACGCGTAGACACACTCTCAGGAAGCGACAGAATACGATTAAAAAAACCATAAATGAATAGAACTATATAAATTAAGGTTTCAAGTACAGAGTTCAAAGAAATGCGCGATTCCAGAAAAAAAAAAATAAAAGCTAAGGAGGTAAGAACTCGAAGAGGGCATGCGAAGATGTACTCCGTGAGCCTTGAGCCGTGAAAAGGTGCTGGGAACGAAGAGACGTGGCTGCGTGACTCCAAACACGCGCTACACGGAACGGCTGGATCTTTTTATTTTTCTTTAACTATACATGGGTAGCTTTTTCTCTGACATCATTATATTTTTGCTATTCTTTTTACGCGTACATATACACAGTTCCGCGGCTGCGACGTCACGACGAAATCGCTGACGCACGCGAAAACACTTCTTTTGACAGCGGTGCAAGCTTGCCAAGATACTGCTGCGCGTGCGAGACGTCACGACGTGCAACGCCCTGAGAGTTATAAAGTGAACGTTTCCCAGCTCTTCGGGTGGTCGCATTTCACACGCGAGACGCCGGATGATGGAAGAAAGAAAGAAAGAAAGAAAGAAAGAAAGAAAGAAAGAAAGAAAGAAAGAAAGAAAGAAAGAAAGAAAGAAAGAAAGAAAGAAAGAAAGAAAGAAAGGGAAACATTTCCTAGAACCCGCTGAAAGCAATGATGTGCGAGCATGTTGTCGCTGTCACGCCTGCCAGAGATGTCTGGAATACGTGAATCTAAGGAAACCAAGACTGACGTGGGCATACGAATATCATTACACAGCCTTAGAGAAACGAAGAAACCCAAGACCCAAGAACGCATTACAGAGATCGAGCGCGACAACATTATTCATACATAAATAAAAAAAGAAAAAAACATTCGGTTCCAATCTGAGAATTATTCTTTCTGATCGCGACCGCAAAGCAAACGTAATGGAAATGCAATCGAGCCTAAACTATACGGCCATTCCTCTGATGTCGCCGTAAGAGATGCTTCGTTTAGAAATTCTTCGTAAAATATTTTACCATCATCGTCCGTGCAATGAACTTAATATCTTTTCCTAATTCATCTTCAGAGTGACTAGATAATTCATTTAAAGATGGCATTCCGCAGTGAAGAGCATTTATATAGACTCGCTACGAAAGTGTGGATGAAGCATTCCGAGATGCATCAATTTATGAAAGTTTTCGCTAATATTGTACACTAAGACACCCTTGTACTACTATTGTGTATTGTTTATAACCTATTCCTGAATGCAACGCGTATTTGACCCTAAGGGCACATATAATAAATAAATAATAAAAAAATTAATACAAAGTCCACCCGCAAGACCAGCAGAGCCCCTGCCTTTAATGTTTGTAAGAAAGCTGTGCCAATTATAGCCCGCTCGAAGCTTGGGTGTTTTTTTTTTTCTCTCCTGATGTAATTGTTAGGGTTATCGGACAAAAAATGAAAGTTTGTTCTTGGCGTCACGTAAATGAGCGGACGTGATGGGCTAGGGTACGACGTGCGAATTCTCTTTTGGTTTAGACAATACTAGCCGAGCCCTCGCACTCTTGCAGCATACTGAATGGTGATCTATAACACCAGCGGTTACACTACGGGGTTCCAAAGAACGAACACGCATTTTAAAACCACACGCAACTGATTATACAGTGGGAAAGGATTCTAAGCTCCACACAGAACTATGAGCGAGATCATAAAATTTTTCCGCTGAAAAGCAGGAGCGGTGTGGAGGCTGGCCCCCTGCAGGTCCCGTCGCGCAGCATCTCGCGGGGAAGCGAGAGCTGACGCGACGCTTTCTGCAGGGGTGCAACGACCCCGGTTGTGTCCGACCAGAATTCAGACTACATCGATCGTTGCTGTAGTCGACACAACTGGCGGACACTTGACCGGCTCGAGTGGCTGGCATTCGGCGAGCAGCACTCGGACAGGCACGGGATCGCTCCTCTGGCCCCGGACCATCAACCGCCACTTCGCAGGACAGCGTGGGCGCTCACACCGACTCCATCGGCGGTGGGTCACGTTCGGACGACGGTACGACGCAACCGTCTTCCAAGATTCGAACCCACGACGCCTTCCATACACAGCAACGAATAGGTCCATGCCACGTAGGACAGTTCTGACTGCATCGTCACTGGTCTGGTGATAGTAGAGAGTTAAAGGTGACATATATACCAGTCCATACAGCGGGTAACTGTGTTGGCACAGTATACAATGAAGGTCAGGGTAGTAGCCGATCGAAGGTGTATACTTCTGTGAAAACAGGATACGCCTGAAGACACTTTTCCGCAGTCGAAATTATGAACAAATGACTCGGTGGCCCAGGTTGATTTTCCATATTGGCTCGGGCACAAAAGGAGTTCTGCGAATGCGCTGTCGCTATTACTCCACATAGCCGAGAACAGTAACCACTGCTCCACCGCGGCGGTGGAGCAGTCGTTACGGTTTTCGGCTAGCTACCCGAAGCTCGCGGTTCCGATCCCGGCCACGGAAGGTCACATTTCGATGGAGGCGAAATGTTAGAGGCCCTTGTACCGTGCGACTTCAGCTGTGCACGTTAAAGTATACCGCATGCGGTCGAAATTATACGGATACCTTTACGTATGGCTTCTCTCTCACAGCCTGAGTCGCGCCTTGGAACGTTAAACCCCATAAATCAACTGACGAATTAATGTTACGCTGTATTCCAGATATATATACATATGTAATCAAACGGGACCCTTACTTGCCGAATTATGACACCTAATAGGCAAGCGCGAACGCGCCAATTGCGTGCAGGGTAATCGATGTATCCCGCCGTGCAAAGAATCCATTTTATCGACATGCACAGACGGCTGCCACTTAAGACTTCGATACGTGACGCAAATATATACAGTGGACAACAGAATCCGTTAATGTCGAATTGTCGAGTCATACATCCATCGACCAGACGCTAATTCCACGAGTAGATTTTAACGCGATAGCGTTAAAGAGCTCGTATCGCAGAAATTCCGCCGTCGGCGTCGGGGCCGTTGGTTGTGAGCGAAAAATCATCATCTTGTCCGTGACCGAAAAATCTAAAAAGCTGCAAATAAAATAAATAATAAAAATGTTGGGTCCGAGTGAGAATCGAACCCAGGCCGCCTGCGTGGCAAGCAGGTGTTCTACCACACATCCACGCCTCTTTTTTTTTTTTTTGCTTTATTGCCTGCTTCCATCCACGCCTCTGCTTGGAGCTGCACTGAAACTAACTTTCATGCTTCCCCAAAAATACGCGTCCTGGTGTCACATTACGAGATGTAATATCACAGTAATATTGCGTGGTACAAGCGTACATTGCCATCGGGCGTCACACCATGTCAATATCATAACGACTTGGTGGTTTAAAGACAGCCACCCATTACAAAAGGCACACACATTACTGCGCGTATTCCCTTAAGACCACGTAGTGGGTGCATCGCAACTTTCTCGCGCATAATAGCTCCTGGTTTAAAGCATGCTACCCATTACCTAAGGCACACACCTTAGTGCGCGCATTCTGTTAAACACTAGTAGTGTTGGAACTGCGCACTAGGAACAGAATATCGCTATCGCGTTCAACTCTTAAAGGCGAAGCTTAAGCGTCCCCCAATTTTTTTTTCGCACGACATGTTATTGTATACCGTTGATTAAAGAACCGAAGAGCCACATTTCTGCACGCGTTTCTCGGCCGTCGAGGAACATCGTCAAAGGAAACTGTTTCGCACACAACTCAATCAAACATGTGCTACACTCTGGGACGAACACTTTTGGAGTTATCTCAGAAATATCGCTTTTAACGCGCGCTGATTGGCTGGTTGAGGATAGGCGGGGCAAGTATATAGTCTCCTAATGTCATTGGGCACGCTGGAATCTACGTCACGTGAAGCGACGCTGTCGCCGAAAGTTATCTCAGCGTACGGCCCAATGTCACTGTCACAACAACGGTATACAGCCAACATTGGAGGATGCATTTGCCAATAGTTATAGATAAAAAGACCACGCATTGTGAATCATTTAGCCAACCGTAGCCAGCACTAGCCTATATTAAACGTCATTCAGCCTATACAAGTCATATGCTAACCGGGAGGGTCTATTTGAAACTGAACAGCTCGAGGTCAGTGATCTGAGCCGAAATGTAAACTTTGACGTCATACCACCGCAGCACAATTTGAATGATAAGAAAGGTTCTGGCCGCGACGTTGCGTAGATATCGCTATTTTTGCCATTGTCAGTCGCTGGTCCGTGTCACTTGAGGCGCCAGTAACCCACGCCGTGACGCGTCGCGGTTCTCGCCAGCATTACTGCTGCCAGAGCTCGGGTCTACAGCGACGTGCCGCACTACCACTGACGTCATACGCGACATTTCTGCGCAGGTCACGTGCCCCCGAGCTTCCGCGGTGCAAATAGGCTATCTTACGGACGGGCTTCGATACCGCCATATTGGGCTATTGACCTCGCCGTTTTGTATCGTTTTGTATCTTTAACAAGCGAACCAAGAGTGCTATACGGTAGACACATACGCATGAAAACGGTTGGGTTGGTGCACTCGTAGTTTCGTGACATGAAAAAAATCACTTCGCGATATATAAATATTAAGAAAACATTCGCTGAACAACCCAAGGTGGCCGAACCATTGTGTGTTATATAAAATGTCTATGGATGGCTTGCGTGTGACGTCAGGGGCGCTGGTTCTTAACGTGCTGGTACTCCAACATGGCGGCTTTGATGACGTCAAGGCAGCATAATCACGTGGCGATTAAGCTGATTCAATTTGATAACGACGCCAATGGAACGTCTTTTTTTTTTGCCTCTGTGCACGGATAACGAAATACCCTGCTTGCGATGTACTGATAACATTAACGTGACGTCACAAACCATGTCCGTACTGCAATACCGCGCTTTCAGTGACGTCACTGCAAACCACGTATGTGCGGTATAACTGAATACGCCCAGAAATATCCGTCGTACCCCTTCATACAGGTTGTGAATTAAAGATGTCCGGAAAGAGGACTTCGTCTTCAAAAATCAATCACGATCGCGGAAGCACAGCGTCAAGCTCACCTCGGACAAGGTCGAGAGGTCCCGTAGGCTCGCCCTCAGGTCGGCGTTGCAGAGTTGGTCGAGGTCTCTCTCCCGGACGAGCCAGGGGTCGTCCCTGTCCGAACGCCACATTACGTTGGCGTCTTCGGGCAGAAGGAAGAAGTTCATCCACCGGCAGTCACGAACACGAGAGCTCAAGGGTCTCCTCTTTCCTTCTCCGATCTCCCAGCGGGCCAACGGTAACATCGTCTCTAGGAGCACGTCTCTTGGTGGAGGCGTCGCGACGCCGCAAACGCATGGCGGGATATTTCGCGAACGAACGTATACACACGCCGAAGTGTAAAAACGCGTCCCCTGCGCGCTCTAATCGCCGGTCCAGCGGGGGGACGCTACGCGTTGCGTCATAAAATCATGTACGCGATGTGGTAATCGCAGCGACGAGAGAACGACGATGCGACGAGAGAAGAAGAAGCTACGGTATGTAGCCTAGAGAGGATTTATTCTGTCGAAACGGTTTGACGCTTGTAGAACGGGAGACTTCGAAATCCGTGCCAGTTAGTGTGTGGCGCCGCCGTTACTTTGTGTGTTTATTATTATTATTTTTTCGCTTTTTTTTTGCTTCTGCGCAGGTAGCCGCTAGCTATCCTGTTCTTTTATGTTTTTTATATATGAAAAATATGGAAATGTAGACTATGTTAGAGCCGGCTATGCCATCATCGTGATATTAATACTGAAAAAAAAAAGAGCGCACAAAAGCAAGAAAAACTGGAGAATAAAAGAAAAAATAATGAGAAGTGCTATGTGCACATTCGGCTGTTCTGTTATTTCTTTGTTCACACCCCGCCAGTTTTTTTTTTCTTTACCTAACCTCGCCCTCACGATCACGATGATGACGATGATGCCGTGGAGAGCACTGTCACGCTTCGGCGCCCCGACGGATACGAACATACAACCTTCCGTCTACTTTTTTTTCTTCTTCTTCGACGTAGAGTAAGGTTTAGTGGCGTTGTCGAGAACGCGGCTGCTCGCACAAAGGGAGTGAGAATGGAAAAGAAAGAAAGAAACACGCAACCATCTAAAGAAAAAAGAAACTACGTCAACGATACGCTCGAAAGCTCTCTCTCGAGGCGTGTGCGTCCTTCAACGCAAAAAACTGCGGCCTCTTGTCACGCTGCGGCCAAAAAAGCTATGTGGGACAAACAATAATAAACATTTTCGTTGCGTCTTTTCGCGCTGTTTCTCGGCTCATAATCACGAACAAACACGCCCACCTAATGCGTACATTTATTCAACGATAAAACCTTGCCCTCGACACTGTATGGCCAAGGAGGCACGACTGATATTTTGTTGGTAGGTTGGTTGTTCCTCAGATACTTAGCGCAACCCACCACGGGTTGCGCCAAGAAATAGTTTAGAAATAGTTTAGCAATAACTCATTATTGATATGAACAAATAAAATTCGGAATAAAAAGCTCAGAAAAATAGATAAGCTACTGTGATAGAAAAGTTGTTTTTGTCTTCCCGATTCGCAAGGTTCAACGCGGAAGTGACACAGCGCAGATACGAATGTGTGGTGCAATATAATGTCACAATATACTGCACGGTTTACGATGCAGTACTCACCGACGCGTTGTCGCAACTTATCTAAAAAAAAAAAAAAACACGTGCGGGTCCGAAGGCCTGTCAATTTCAAATCGACGCGACGTCGGCGAGCCAGCTACTTTCGGAACGCATCGAAGGTCAAACTCAGGCGACAACAGCGCACAGACAAAAAAAAAGCACGAACACCAGTGGAAGTATAAGCGCACCAAGAAGGGGTCCGCAACAACGCGTCCTGTAAACAAACGAGGCGACTGCAACGTCGATGCGATGGACGAGTCGATGCGATAGTCGAGTCGTCAAGACGTAACGCTATCAAACGCAACGCGATCGTCGTAACGCAGGCTACACCGGCGGACAAGTTCCGTTCAGTCACTGTGTCGCATCAAGGAATACCAAGATGGTCTCCACAACACTCGTTTCACAAAGGCCTGACGATTTCAAGTCGACACGACGTTGGTGAGCCAGCTGATGCTTTCGAAACGCATCGAAGACCAACCTCGAGCGAGAGCAGCTCAAAAAAATAAAAAAGAAAGCCACGACCACCAGTGGAATTAGGCGCACCAAGAAGGGGTCCGCAACGCAAAGTCCTGTAAACAAACGAGGCAAGTACACTGCACGCAACACAACGTCGATGCGATCGCCGAGTGGTCGAGACGTGACGCAGTTCGACGCAACGCGATCAGCGTAACGCAGGCTGCACCGGCGGAGGAGTTCCGTGCATCAAAGGAATACCGCGGTGATCTCCACCCAACACCAGTGTCACAATTAAAAAAAAAATCAAAAGAGAACCAAGGCGCACACACTAGTCACCATACACACACGCACACGTACGCAATGTTCACCGACCAAATACACAATGTTCGCTGAGCTTAGCCTGCGTGTACGCAAAGACACACGCACACATGCACAATGTTCACCGATCGAATACACATAGTTCGCTGAGCTTAGCTAGAGCCATGCGGTGACCTCGTTATAAACCTGCTGCTGTGAAAGAACGTGCGATGTTGTCGCCTTGATGCTCCTCCGGCGTAAGCGTACGCCCTTATGCAAACGTCAAACTGCCGCGAGCGCGCGAAGGCGATCCGAGAGAACCAGCTACGAGGAGGAGAAGAGGAGAGGGCGAGGAGAGGCTATTTCTGCAGGCCTAGTTGGGAGCACGGCTCAGCGTCGGAACCAGCTACTAGCCGCGGTAGCCGATCCTATACTTTTCCTCCTCGCCGCCAGCGGGCGACATGTCGCGAGGGGGGGGGGGGCACAAAAACGATATTCCCGTATAATGGGACGCGCGAATCGTTGAGAGACATAACAACGTCGTCGCATCGTGAGAGGCACGCGACCGGTGGTTTGGTGACGTCCGTCACGGTGTTATGGGAGAAAAACAGCTCGAAGAATGAATTAATGGTTTGGTCCGGCGCCAAACTTGGCGTGCGTGCGAGTTTTAGCATATGTATGGTGTGCGTGCGTGCGTGCATGGGTGAGTAAGTGAGTGAGTGAGTGAGAGATGGTGGAACCACAGTAGGAAAGAGAGGAGGAACACAGACCATGAGAGCGAAACGAAGGGAATTCGACAGAACATGTGAGGACAAGAACGAGAGAGGGTGACCAGCTTTGTCGGTGGCGGCAGACAAAGATGAAACGGCGATGGTTTCGCCGAAGGCCCTGAAAGAATCCGCGTAATCAAGCACTATCACGGATACGAAATCATGTTGTGCCAACACGCGTGTTTTCCTTTCTTTCTTTTTTTCTTTTTTTCTTTCTTTCTTTCTTTCTTTCTTTCTTTCTTTCTTTCTTTCTTTCTTTCTTTCTTTCTTTCTTTCTTTCTTTCTTTCTTTCTTTCTTTCTTCTCTTTAAAATATTGTCCCTCAGCAGATATCCATTTTGTTTACCAAACCACATAATCTACAACGCACAAGTTCGCATTTTTTTTCTTGAAGCAGCAGGATTGCTCGAAAACTTTATTTGTGCGATAAATTAAAGCGCATAATTTACCGAATAACAATACTTCAAAAGTTATCTTTTTTTTTTAATATACGGTACGCGTTGAAATTCAAGAATTGCAGCCTATCAGTTCTACAAGGCGTATCCGCTTCGAAAGATACTCTGAAAAATACCCCCGCATCGAGATATTCCTTCCTAATGTTTTTTGCAAAAGATGCTGATGTTCCAATTACCTTTCGCAATTCAATGCATAAGGCAACGCATTGCGCATTGAATAGAACAAGAAGTATGGAACAATGGATTATTTATAAAACAAGTTGCGGCAGTGCATATATCTCCAATACCGGTGCCCAATGACTGAATTCATTGCAATAATAACAATTGTTGTGGTTTAACGTCCCAAAACCACGATATGAATGTGAGAGATGCCGCAGTGGAGGGCTCCGGAAATTTCGACCACCTGGGGTTCTTTAACGTGCACCCAAATCTAAGCGCACGGGCCTCAAGCATTTTCGTCTCCCCCGAAATGCGGCCGCCGCGGCCGGGATTCGATCCAGCGACCTCTCCGGCGTCAACTCGTAAATTGTGATACGTGCCTCAATGTAGTCAGCTAAAAATTTAATGAGAAAGAAATTATTGACTAAAAAAATCACGCCATATCCACGAAGTGAATGATGATGAGTGCGCGAAGCTCCGGAGGTAATCTGGCAAACCGTCCCTCCCCGTAAATTTTGCCCACTCGATCATCATACAAAGACCTGACACACAAACGCGGGCGTCCTCATATATGGCGTTAAGCTCAGGGGAACGTTTGTTGTCGGCGTTGCCATTTTGCCTTTCAAGGGCGAGAGTGCGTTCACGATCGTTTTCATCCATGGCAGAAAGAGAATGTGTGGTCTGGAACGCGCTTATGCTTCATGGTCATCAGCGTCATCGTTATCACGTGTAGTGGGTACATTCCACTATACTGGAACGCGCTCTCACATTCATATCGTGGTTTTGGGACGTTAAACCACAACAATTATTATTATTGCAATTCATGGTCATCAGTCGTCATCGTCATCTTTATCACATGGAGTGAATACATCCCACTATGCATGGCTACCTACTACTACATACTACAAAGGAGGGACAGGCCCACACCCTGAGGAGCTTCGCCCCTAATATATATGTCGATATATCGTGGAATTTTTATAAACTTCCTTCATCTTCCAGTCATTTAGTTCAATGCCTTGATTAGAACTGATTACAACTGGTATGAGCCACAGGCGATTTTCGTCTTAGTATATACTGGAAAACGCAAAGTGCGACATACCGCACGATATTTAGCAGTTAACGTAATTACTCAAATTTTCTTAATTAATCGGTTGTGCACTTTTATTTATTGTGCACGTCCAGCTGATGAATAAATAATGTTCGGAGAATAAACATCGCCAGCTCCACAGATTAAAGAAAAAAAATCTGCTTAGTTAGTTAGCTAGACTTAGACAGACAGACAGACAGACAGACAGACAGACAGACAGACAGACAGACAGACAGATAGATAGATAGATAGATAGATAGATAGATAGATAGATAGATAGATAGATAGATAGATAGATAGATAGATAGATAGATAGATAGATAGATAGATAGATAGATGGGAAAAACGGGGAGGTTAACCAGACACGATGTCCAGTGCGGTACCCTGTACTTGTGAAGGGTAAAAGGGGCATGGGCGAATGAAGCATTTCTGACACTGTCATAAAGTTTTAGACATCGTCACGAGGAAACGAAAACAACCGATCTAGTGCACGAGGCCAGCTAACACACCTTAGAGGAATACATACAGCTCGCAAGAAATGCTTCTGCAGGCTGCGTAACTCAGTATAGCATGCGTAAAGAATGTTTATTAAGGGCAGCTATAACTTGCGCGTAGAAGGAAGGCGGATGTTTTTGTTATTTGGGGTGTAATCGTTAGATGCCCTATCAGGAGGAAAAAAAAAAGAAAGAGCGCATTAGGATTCACAATAATTCCTCCTTGACTGGTATGACCGGCTTCGGCTGCGTGTCGTCTGATAGACAACGGCCGTCGGAGAAAAACAAGCGCGTGAGCAACGGGCCTGTTTTCCATTCGCGGACAACGAGAAGCGCTGTTGTCTTTTCTGCTTAAGGCATTAAAAGTTCCTCCGCGCCACTAGGATATTTCAGCAAGTGCTTTGATTGATCTCGCGAAAGCAACTTTGCAGGGATGAAGTGGTTGTTTCTCTTTTATTTATTTCGTCCCACTGCGGCACTTACGATCAAAACACAGTGCAAAGTCGAGATGTAGAGGTACCCGCACAGCGGTACAGGCACAAGGGTAGAGTCACAGGGATACAGGCACGAGAGTACAGGCGCAAGGGTACAGGTAGTTGTTCCTTTATCCTTCCTTCTTTCTTTCGGACCACTGAGGCCCTTATGATTGCAACACAGTGCAGTTGGGATGTAGGAGTACCGGCACGAGGGTACAGTCACATGGATACAGGCACGAGAGTACAGGCGCAAGGGTACAGGTGTTGTTCCTTTTTCCTTCCTTTCTTTCGAACCACTGAGGCCCTTATGATCGGAACAGTGCAGTTGGGATGTAGGAGTACCGGCACAAGGGTACCGGCACAGGGGTACAGGCACGAGAGTACAGGCGCAAGGGTACAGGTGGTTGTTTCTTCTGCCTTCCTTCTTTCTTTCGAACCACTGAGGCCCTTATGATCGGGACACAGTGCAGTTGGGATGTAGGAGTACCGGCACAAGGGTAAAGTCACATGGATACAGGCACGAGAGTACAGGCGCAAGGGTACAGGTGGTTGTTCCTTTTTTCTTCCTTCTTTCTTTCGAACCACTGAGGCCCTTATGATCGGAACACAGTGCAGTTTGGATGTAGGAGTACCAGCACAAGGGTACAGGCACAGGGGTACAGGCACGAGAGTACAGGCGCAAGGGTACAGGTGGTTGTTTCTTTTGCCTTCCTTCTTTCTTTCGAACCACTGAGGCCCTTATGATCGGAACACAGTGCAGTTGGGATGTAGGAGTACAGGCACAAGGGTAAAGTCACATGGATACAGGCACGAGAGTACAGGCGCAAGGGTACAGGTGGTTGTTCCTTTTTCCTTCCTTCTTTCTTTCGAACCCCTGAGGCCCTTATGATCGGAACACAGTGCAGTTTGGATGTAGGAGTACCGGCACAAGGGTACAGGCACAGGGGTACAGGCACGAGAGTACAGGCGCAAGGGTACAGGTGGTTGTTCCTTTTTCCTTCCTTCTTTCTTTCGAACCACTGAGGCCCTTGTGATAGGAACACAGTGCAGTTGGGATGTAGGAGTACCGGCACAAGGGTACAGTCACAGGGATACAGGCACGAGAGTAAAGGCGCAAGGGTACAGGTGGTTGTTTCTCTTTTCTTTTTCTTTCGTTCTAAAAAGACAGGGCGTGCAAACTTGCTCAGCTCCCTGTTATTCTAAGCTTTCTTTCGTCCCGCTGAGGCCCTCACAATTGGAACACGGTGCAAAGTCCTGATGCAGGGGTATTGGCACAGCGGTAGATACACAAGGGTACAGGCACGAGGGTACAGGCACAGGGGTGTGCGCAAGCCTGCAGCAATTTCTAATTGATGCGCACAAGAAGACTCATGAGGCGTAAAAAATTTCATTCGCAGAGCGGCATCTCGTCAGACGTAAGGTAAGCTATAAATAAACGGAACATTTTTGCATGTAGCTACGAGTCTCACTGATGTTTGACAAAGCGATACGTATCGAAGAACTGACAAAGATGGTAAGTCATTTTTCACGCTGTTCTTACGTTTAAGATGTATCCACACCAACTATCGGATATGATCCCGAAAGGTCACCGAGTGTTTAAGAAAATAAAAAAAAAGAACTCGCCCGGCAGGTGACTGCCAATGAGAAGCGTCAAAGGTCAGCCCCTTTGGAAACAATCTCGGTACTAAGGTTACTGGTCATGGCCTCCATGGACGTCACACTGATGCTGGCGCGAGTGCAGGGTACACATATCCATATAATTAGAAACGTGCCAAAGGTCGAGGAATAATGCGGAATTCGATAAGCGGGTTGGCGCAAGTCTCGTCTGCCACGTAAACACGGCAACGCGACGATCACGAGTACCTTCTTTTTTTTCGTTGTTGTTTGCTTGACATGATGACGAAGAACTGGTGTTCGAAGAACTGATGTATAGCCCACGAACGAGGCGTGGGCTATACATCTTGTCTCATAAACAGTTTCTTATAAAGCTATCTTATTTATTTATTTATTTATTTATTTATTTATTTATTTATTCACATATACTGCAGTCTCTTTGTGAGACATTGCAGGGGTGGCTACAGAAGTTGCTCACAAATCAGATAGTGCATAGCATAAATAATCGTGCCTAGTAACACTGAACAGCGTGAATAAGCAAGCAAAGGTAAAAAAAAAAGACGTGTTACATATACGCGCATAACAAATGAACATTGCATTAAAAAACACGCGTTGAAGAGTAGAAAAGAAGTATGTAAATGTACAGAGAGCATGGAGCGCATGTAGAATTTACGGCACGCATGGCGATGAGTTCCTATGAATTTCGATGAATGCTATATATGACATTCTCGTGCATGTAACGTATACATAAAGCGTACTGTGAATATACACAAATGCATCAGCTACAGGGGGGGGGGGGGGGGGCAAGAGTGGGCTCGCCCTACCACACTTCACCCTCCTTTTCTCGGAACGTCAACATTATAAGGCAGCTCCAACTGCAGAATGCATTATTCTCTGGACACGCGTAACATTGGAATGCAGCATGCGTATACAATGACCACGTATAAGGAATGAGCCCTGCATTAACTTCCAAACTGAAAGCCCACAAAACTCATCTTGACGCAAGAAGACGCGTTTGTTAAATAAGGAAATACCGGTGGCGACGCTGCCTTGATGTTTTCACATTAACTCTCCGCGGGGTATATATTTTGATGGTGCCTGCTAGGGCCTAAGCATTCTTCATTGGTAAAAATTAACTGCATTGTGTTCTAAGGGATCCAGAGACAGAGCATAGCTAGTTTCGGGAAATTGTATTGAGTAAATGCGGCCAAATATGAAGAAAGAAAAATACTTTTCAATCCGTGACGTCACAGTGGCAGTTCCGGAATTGAGTTTCGGTCCGAAATAAAAAAAAGTGAAACTATGACCTTCATTCTATCCTGTAATAATGAAACTACGGAGGTGAAATTAATGACAATAGAGTTCTCAAGGGACAGTTTATCGGTCTGGACTGTGTTAGTGTTTTCATTTTAACGTCATTTTAACACTCTCGTCAGCTTTGAACTGTAGCGCTTCGATGGAGGCGAAATGCTAGAGGCCCGTGTGCTTACATTTAGGAGCACGTTAAAGGACTCCAGGTGGTCGAAATTTTCGGAGCGCTCCCCTACGGCGTCCCTCAAAATCATATCGTGGTTTTGAGACGTAAAACCCCAGCAACTATTATTATTGAACCGTACACTCTAAGAAAAAAGGTGTCATTTGACTCTTTTTTGCTAGACATGTGACTCTCACATGTACAACTTTTTTTTTAGAGAGGCAAGTTCACTCTCCACGACTCTCCTAAAGAGAGTCAACTGACTCTCTAAAGAGAGTTATATATGTGAGAGTCACGTGTGTAGCACAAATGAGTCAAATGACTCCCTTTTTTTTTCTTAGAGTGTAGCGTTTTTGGAAGGTGGGCGTTCGCTTAACGTGTACGGTCTACAGCTGACCCAGTCCCTGCTGGCGCGTGGCCTACCATTTAGTATTCAAAATGTGCCGAGCATTCTCCGGATATTAGCTTGATGCGATTACGATAACAATGATAATGTGTTCCTGAACCCTCTGCATCAGGTGGGTGAATATAATATGCGCCAGCCGAAGAACTGACGAAACCTCGAAAACGGAAATACACTCCACAAATACGCAAAGACACACACACTACAGC
This sequence comes from Rhipicephalus sanguineus, assembly GCF_013339695.2. Lineage (NCBI taxonomy): Eukaryota > Metazoa > Arthropoda > Arachnida > Ixodida > Ixodidae > Rhipicephalus > Rhipicephalus sanguineus. The sequence continues at coordinate 57,347,598 of NC_051186.1, forward strand.
AATGCAACCCAAGCTTCGTGTCGCCGGTCTATCAGTGCGAAATTCCCGAGTGCGTACGAACAAAAGAACGAAGAAAAGAGAAGGAACCCACAAACAGCGGCATGCGACGGACAGGAAACCCATACAGCTCCGGAAGCGTCACACGCCAGTCCGCTCCGCGAGCACGCTGTGCCGAGGGATTGCAGAAGGGCGTCATAAGCGATATGGTGGAAAAGTTCGCCGTTGCTTGTGTGTGCGCGTGATCGTATCGCATATGCGGCGACGGTGGAGAAGAGACGTTCCAGGCACGGTTCTATATACTATACACGCGAATCCGTCGCTTTCTGCGAGAAACCACTTCGAGTATGCATTCTCTTGCACTCGCTCTCTCTCTCTTTCTCAGAGCCGCCGGGATGGTTGCTTACAAGAGGAAGCCGAAAAAGAAGCAGAAAACGATGAAGAACGTCGCGCAGCTTGCTCATCCGCTGCTCTGTGTATGTAAGGCGGCAGAGGGGGCGGGGAGGGATAAAGGGGGGGGGGTGAGTCGTATGAAGGTGGTGGAATGGTGAGGCGCAAGACCTCCGCCGTCGTCGCGATGAAGCGGCGCAGAACGCACGAACACACCCACAAACACACTGCCTCTTCTCTCTCTCACTCAATGGAGAGATGGCAGATGGCGGCGACGGCAAACGGATGCCAGTGCGGCGACGTGACGTCAATGGTGACGTCAAAGGAGACCGTACTTCCCGTTGGACTCAAGGACGTGCATGTATAGAGATCAGGCGCGCGCGCGCACCTCGATCCGCGCTAAAAAGCTGCCGCCCGACGCTGCCTGCCTGCTTGCTGGCCGTGGCCGGGAATGCAAAATAGTGTATACAGTGGCGGGCCGCGCGATGGCACGCTCGTAGAGCCGAACGTTGTGCGCGAGATATTTAGTTCATATTATACACACGCATTCTGCGCGGCCCGAGCTACCACCAGCGCTGCTAGCTAGAGTCACTGTATATGCTACCTTTAGGTAGCAGAGTTGCGCATAGGTCCGGCTAGCAACCACAGCTATGCGGTGAAGTCGCACTTCGTTTTTGCAGGCGACATGCCTACCGTGTCGCCGATTAACCTGTCTGGCGTGTCGAAGACCGGCGATAAACATCGGCTGTCGATGGCTAGTGTTAATTCAGCTCGCTGCAGCGGCGGCGTCGAGAAATAAAAAAAATTGGCCCAAGCGGCAGCTTCACCGCAATTCTTGGTTGCTAGCGGCGCTGGAAGACAGATGCGCAACTCTGCTACCTAAAGATAGCATATACAGTAACTCTACTGCTAGCAGAAAGAGGACGCCCCCTTGCGGCGACACGCCCCATCGTGCAGTTTCGGCTTTCTCATTGGTCCATCTATAATGTTGCACCCACGTGACTATAGTCGGATACAACTTATGAACACAACAGTAGAACACAACAGTGGCACTCAGGACAACTTAAAGTAGAACACAACAGCACTCAGGACAACTTAAAAGTCCGGAGAGGCCCCGCCCAGATGACCGAAGCGCCGCAGCTGATCGCATCCGCGACTAAAGAAGTAGTCCCGCTCAGACACTCGGCTATGTTCTCCGAAGGCGGGGTCACCGGCCGTCCGGCTCGTGACGTCAGTCTGGAGTGCGCGCCAATTGGTGCAGGAATGCGTACATCCGCCTCTGAGGAGGAAATGCCGCATACTTGCAAAGTGGTACCTGACTGGTACCTGACTATATAGTTCTACATCTCGCTCCCGATATGTGCGCGCAGGACGCTATAAGATCGACGATACTTGAGCGGCCTTCGGTATGCGGTCTAATCATTTGCGCGTTATTTTAAAGGCACTCGAATTTCTGGAAACCGCGTTCGACGAACTTCCGTACTGCCAGCGAAAAAGGCCTTCACTACATCTTTAATAATAATATCTGGGGTTTAACGTCCCAAAACCACCATATGATTATGAGAGACGCCGTAGTGGAGGGCTCCGGAAATTTCGACAACCTGGGGTTCTTTAACGTGCACCTAAATCTAAGTACACGGGCCTCAAACATTTTCGCCTCCATCGAAAATGCAGCCGCCGCGGCCGGGATTCGATCCCGCGACCTTCGGGTCAGCAGTCGAGCGCCATAACCACTAGACCACCGTGGCGGGGTTTTCACTACATCTTTAGGGCCCCATTATATCGTATGATGAGTACAGTCTGAGTCACGCTTGTATAGAACGGTCAGTCGGTTGCTTCTGCCACCGGTTTTTTTTTTTTCTGCAAAAAAATTATGCAGAGACCGACGTCGTAATGACACCAAATATAGTGATACTGCATGCCACAGCAGCGCGCTCGACCGCTTTAGACAATAGTGACTCAGACTGTACACTGATGTACGCTGCCATATACCATCATGACCGACCAACTAGTCCATTAGTATGTATTACGCGATGATCGAAATACCAGTGCAGTTCATTATTCACTGTACCACATGAAGCCCGCGGCTTTACAGCAATGCACAAGCCGGATGCGTAACAACGGGAAATGCATTTCTGTCAAGCGTGCTTCAGCGCAGCTTTACTGGCGACATACGCAATGCAAACGCGGCAGAAATCAGCCTAAATTGCCGTGTACACTTCATTTCTTCACCGCCTGCGTCACACTTAACCTTGGCGCTTGTCACGCTACCCATTGGTTCCATTAGGGAGAACACAATTTCTCCAATGCCTGTCACGGATAATCACTGCCGGCTGTACGGTTCCTTCGACACGCAACCTCTGGTATAGGCACATAAGCCTGCCGGACGCGTGCCCCGGGCACGCCACTTCAGAGCTGAGTGTCAATTAATCACACACTCCGCACGTCAATCGCAAGCGTTAGAGAAGTAATAACCTTTCGTGTATGCTCGTGGGCGCTTGCTTCCTATAACAAACGGATGCCTGCACAAGCTTGCTCTTCTGCATGCACTGCGTGCAACTCATACGGGAGTCATCATAAAAGGCGTGCAAACGAGAAAAAAAGAGAAGAAAACAAGACAGCCCAAACGTCTTGTCTTCTTCTCTTTTCTTGTGTCCATGTTTGCGTGCCTTCTTGCGGGAACTCGAGACCGGAGAGACAATTTAACAAGTCCTGTGCAGCGTATTTCGATATGACTTCCAGCGATGTCCGCTCCGGATGCTTCTGAACAAACAGGACTCAAAATTATTTTCAGCGGCCACCCGCCGCGGTGGTCTAGTTGGTTATGATGCTCGACTGCTGACCCCAGGTATGAAGGCAAAATGATAGAGTCCCGTGTACTTAGATAGGTGGTCGAAACTTCCGGAGCCCTCCACTACGGCGTCTCTCGTAATGATATCGTGGTTTTGGGACGTAAAGCCTCAACAATTATTATTATTTTCAGCAGCCAAGATTTCAGAAATATGAACATGCGCCTCCGTGGCGCCGAAGGTATAACGAGGCGTATTCTGAAATGCCTAAAAGGACCAACAAGCAATTATGGTACCTGTTTTCTTTAGTGCAACGGAAAGCTTACGGGCCAGAGTGTGTAATCACGGTATGGTAACGCGGAAAACGTCCTGACACATTCATAATCGGAATTCGATCTGAGGCGACAGTGAAGTCGTAAACACAACACACACTGCAAACAGTGGGAGCTGAGAGCGATAGGGGTTCGTGTTTGTGCGCTGCGGTTTTACGGCGAATGCCTCTTCCTGCGCATGCTTCCAACGCCTCCGGGATCGGAGGCGTTGGACACGTTCTGCACCTCACCTAGTTTTGCACTGCCTTCGGGATCGGCCCACCTTTTTGACCGTTCGATGATTTAGTAGGATGACGTCACCATGTGACGTCATGGCGATGTCATGATGACGTCACAATGACGTCCCAACTTTTGGCTACCCGTGACGTCATCTCTGATCACGTGACTTTTTGCGTCGTTCGTGTTGACGCCGCCGACGACGGTCACTTTTCGTGCTTGATGAGGAACCAAAGGCTTTCGCCTTGAAACGGTTACCGGAGTGATATCCAAACAGGTTACAATGTAAAGCATAACGATGCACGTGTGTCGTGGATTTGACGACGACTGGGGTACACGTGTACTTTGACCGAGTCAAGAACCTCGTTTCAGTTCGCGCTGAAGTCGCATTACGGCATTACGAACTTAACGACTGAGGGGCAGAACAACCACAAAAAGAAAAACAAAAAACAAAATGTGGAGATCATCACGAGAGCCACAGGTCGTCGCACCCTCCGCACGTGCCCTATAAGACCGTAAGAGCTATATACAATGACGTCAGCAGATGCCGCGAGGTGCAGAAATTTTAAATGGAAAGGGGTTGGAGGAAGAGGTAGAGAAACTCGATCCAAATTGGGGTTATGCGGCGAGCAGGAAAAAAAAATTAACTCTATAACTCTTTCCCTTTCGTCCACTGACGCATATACCTCACGTCAGGCGCAGATGAAATTTCATTCCATAGCTGCTCTTCTCACTCACCATAAGGCCCCGAGACAAATTGCTAGCAACCGCGCTCAGACTGCTGTCGTAGCCGAGAAACAGCGGCGTATACGATGTCCACTCGTTATTTGACCCTGGGAAGGTCAACGGCAACGAAGGCCTGTCGAGGTACAGCGTTAAGGAAGCCACCGAGCAAGGATATTAAGTCGGGAACGGTTCATTACAACTCCCGGGGCAGGAGGAAAGGAATCGGAAAGGCAGGGAGGCAGAAACAGACGGGTGCAACCGCTGCACGTGTACAGTCGGCCACAAAATAATACGGGCCACGCGAGCGCATGGTGAAATGGCTTTCTGCGCCATCTAGTGGCGAGCCGTCAGCTGTAAAGATCAGTGGTACGGAGAATTGCGTGGCTATGACACGCAATCGCCACGCTGTGGACGGCTCACCACTAGACGGCGCAGGAGGCAATTTCGCCACGCGCTCGCGTGGTCCGTATTACTTTGTGGCCTACTGTATCCTTACTGGAGCATGGTGTACGACAGGGCTAGTTGGCAGGTCTATAAAACTTCAGTTGGTCCCATAGTTGGTAGATGATACTGAAGTTTAAACTTACAGCGCACAAACGCAAGACGCCCCGCAAATGAACACATACAAGCGCTTGTGCGGTCAAGTCTTCTCTTTGTCGGAAGTCTTGTTTGACGATCACGATAATAATAATTGTTGGCGTTTAACGTCCAAAAACCACGATATGATTATGAGAGACGCCGTAGTGGAGGGCTCCGGAAATTTCGACCACCTGGGGTTCTTTAACGTGCACCTAAATCTAAGTATCCACGAACGAGCCGCAAGCATTTTCGCCTCCATCGAAAATGCGGCCGCCGCGGCCGGGATTCGATCCCGCGACCTGCGGGTCACCAGTCGAGACACATTAACCACTAGGCCACCTTGGCGGGTTCTTGTTTGACGAGGAGGAGGAGGAGGAGAAAAACGGAAAGACAGGGAGGTTAGCCAGTTCTCAGACCGGCTGGCTACCCTGTGCTGGGGAAAGGGGAAGGGGGAGTGAAAGATGATAGAAAAGGGATGTTACAAAAAAAAAAAAAGAACAATAGTACGATAAACGACACTGCTTAAAGTCTGTCTATGAGATTAGTTTTGCGCAAAAAGCGCAATAACGCTTTCAAAGCTTTCCGTGCCGATGATGGTTTCGGCCAGTGTCCTAAGATCTTTTCCTCCGACAGTGGACGATTGTCAAGTCTATTTAACGCTTTGGACAGTTCTTCTCTTTGTGCACTGAAGCGAGGACACTCACAGAGAAGATGGGCGATTGTCTCCTCGCAGCTACAGTTATCACATGTCGGGCTGCTGGCCATTCCAATTCGAAATGAGTAGGCCTTCGTGAAGGCCACCCCAAGCCACAGGCGGCACAGGAGCGTCTCCTCTGCTCTAGTTATTCCCGACGGAAGACGGAGCTGTAGATTCGGGTCCAAGTTGTGAAGACGGGCGTTGGTAAATTCCGTCGAGTTCCACCGTGCTAGTGTCAGTTCACGTGCATGGGAACGAAGCCTTGTTGCGGCGTCCGTTCTTGACAGCGATATAGCTGCACAATGGAGAGCATCATGGGCAGATCGGGCAGCCTCATCAGCACGGTCATTTCCGTAGATACCGCAATGGCCCGGTATCCACTGATAGATTAGGCTGTGGTGCTTCTCAATGGCGCGGTGATGAAGCAGTCTTATGTCAGCGACTAACTGTTCATTTGGTCCATGACGATATGGGGACATAATGCACTGGAGCGCTGCTTTGGAGTCAGAGAAGACTGACCACGCCTGTGGCGTTTCTTCCACTACGAACTCTAGAGCAGCACGGATGGCGGTGAGTTCTGCAGCCGTCGATGATGTCAAGTGCGACGTCTTGAACTTTATGGTGACGGATTTCTCGGGTATGACCACTGCCCCTGCTGAGCTTGTAGAAGAAACTGAACCGTCAGTATAAATGTGAAGGCGTCCACTGTGTTTTTCATGCAGAAACAATAGAGTGGCTTGCTGTAGGGCCAGATATGACGAGTGTTTTTTCTTTTGTATACCGGTAATGGTTATCAGGGCTTCCAGTGGATGTAGACACCACAACGGCAACGGCGGTCTTGCTGCGTGCGTGAAGTTCGTGGGAATCACTGCGCTATGCGAAGAAATAATTCCGCTGAATGCAGAGTGTGGCCTAGCAGCTGGAAGTGAGGCGAGGTGGTGTGATGGAATCCGGGCGGCATGTCTTATGTGCATTCTTAAAGCATCGACGCGGATGTATGTTGTGATGGGGTGATCACGAGCGATGACGACAGTCGCTGCTGAAGACGCGCATCGCGGAAGCCCAAGGCATATCCTCAGTGACGAAATGGCGCTAGAAGACACGCGATGGGTGGTTACGCGGGACAGCCCTTTTCCCGTTCATAACAATTTGTGCCAAGAGGACTGTCAGTGCTAATACGTCTGAAAACCTAAAGGAAACGAAAGACCGCCTTCCAGAAGTAAGGGCGAGAGAGAAAGAAAAGTGGCACCACGAGTATTTACTCGTATTTTACGACAAAAGTGCAGGAAGCACTTACAGGGCATGGGAAAAGAACCTTCGCAGAAATAAATGACTATCGAAGTCATTTGACTATCACGACTATCATGACTATCATGACTATATAGTATTTGAAGGAAGGAATCGTTAGATGCGGCCGTAGATGATGTAGCGGTCTCATGTGTGTGTTTGCGCCGTTTGATGCGTGTGATTGCGCCGTTCTCCAATAACCGATGCTCTATCGATCGTCGGCTTTTCGGCGGTAAGCCGTTTCTGATATGGCAATATGCTGATCGTTTATCGAGGTCACTTGTCGTAGCACATTGCCGCTTTTCATTGTTGCCCGAGATATAAAAGCATGACCTCACGTTCCGGCGCCGGCGCCGGAACGTGCCATTAGGCACGATGTCAACTGCGTAGGCCAGCCCTGACGCCACGCTCGCAACCAATCATGACTGTTTCGCTTCTGCTGGAGAGAGAAAGAAAGAAAGAAAGAAAGAAAGAAAGAAAGAAAGAAAGAAAGAAAGAAAGAAAGAAAGAAAGAAAGAAAGAAAGAACGTGCCAAGCCCCCCCCCCCTTTCCCGACAGGGGAAGAGATGCTGCTTCTCGACATCAACTTACTACTCTCGAGAAACATAATTCGACAACTGCGAACTGTATTCATTGCCAGCTGGTTCGAAAGTAATAGCCCACTTATCCCTATAGTTAAATATATTTTCTCCAGTTAAGATCCTTCAGCTGCAGTACCAAGCGAGAACGATCAAGGCCAATACGTCCATCACATCATAAAAAAAAATTACGCGTCTCTTTTTCTCTCTCTCTTTCTTTCAAAAGAGTCTTCCAGCGGGGTTTACGGGAGCTGTGCATACACCACCTGCGCATCAAGCTAGTGTTTTCGCGCGAACTCTAGACACAGTTCCCTGAAGATACGAGAAGCGGGGACGTGACACGCCCGGACCTCTTATCTAGAGAGAATTATACTGTCCCCTCCGAGGCGTCCGGTATTCATTTAATTACGCACCACTGCCCGCTAATTTGAGCGGTTCACCCCGACCTGGACGACGCATCAAAATCATATATGCACGCCGCGGAAACACGCCAATTACGACTCGGCGAAGAACACGTGTCATCATCAGCACGAGCGGCAAACTCAAAGTGCCGCTGATGCGCGGAGAACGGAATGATGAGCGTCGTGACGCATCCGCGCGTCTTCTTCGCAGCTTTTGCGCGCGCGTTTTACGCGACCGCTTAGAGCTCCGATAATAGCAGTCATTTCCTGACTCGGAGGCGCGCCGCCCGCTACAAAGTGCGCGAGCTCAGAAACAGCAACAGAAGATAACAAGAACGCGTGGCAACTTAGGGTGCTACAAGGCCGATGCCGGCCTAAAAAAAAAGAAAAAAAGGAGAAAAACTCGCAAGGGTCCCTTATGCAGTCAAAGCGGTAATGTGGGATAGTTGGTTGCTAGAACTGGCCATGATTATGCGGCGCAGTTTATAAACACATAGACGCAAGAGAGCACGCGAAGATAGGACAAGCGCTAGTGCGGTCTAGCGCTCGTCCTAGCGCTCGTCTTGTCTTCGTGTCCACTCTTGCGTCTGTGTATATATATATATATATATATATATATATATATATATATATATATATATATATATATATATATATATATATATATATATAGCGCTGAAAAATGATGGCCAGTCCTTTATGCACTCGCCTAAGACGACTCGAAGGCGAAAGTCAGCAGGTGTGGCTATTTTACCATGTACCTTACATCACGCAAACACCTCTTGTTTTGTTTGTTTTGCAACGAAGTCTTATTGCCAAATCTTAATGCCAAGCCTATAAAGCCCTATCCCTGAGAGTCCATGATAAGGTCATCTAACTATATTCTCAGTTCATCACCGTGATAGAATGAGAGAGAGAGAAAAAAAAAAACAACAAGAAAGGCAGGTCTTCAGCCATCACTAATCCACACATACTTGTGAAGGGCAAATGGGAGGGTATGAAAGAATGACAGTTTATGACGGCACGACGATGTCGTTGTGACTGTGACAATGTCCAATACAAAACAACACCGTCCATACACAGTCACAATATGCTGTTTATAGTGCTGTCTTTCTAAGAAACCGCTGCTGCGCCCTCGTAGCAGAAGGTAATGACATGCAAAACACGGACACAACAGAACATGTACTGTAGGGCAAGAGAACACAAACGCTCGTCATTTCCTCTTGCGTCAGTGTTCGCACGCCTTAATTATCTCATTTTGTGATGCATACCCTAGCCCAGCTTCCTATATATAGCTCTAAGCCCTCATAACTATACTCGCGTTGTGAAATGATAGATCGGTGTCCGGCTGTCCTAGAATATTCTTTTCTGTGGGCGATTCTCCGGCTAGCCCATCGTGCGGCACACAGCGCTGCTTTTCGGTGGTAAAAACGAGGATACGTCGGTCAATATATTTTCTTCATTTATTTTATATATTTATTGGATACTGTGAGCCTTAGCAGGCCGTTAAAGAAGCGCGCAATAAACACATAAATGTGGTTGTCGATTTAATATAAGAAAACATAGTTATCACACTTCACCGTTATGTTTCATGTCGACAAAGTTGTCTACATATACATGTGAACATTGCTGTTGCGGATGGAAATCTACATGCGTAAATTTTCTGTTGCTTTATGGTTATTGACAACTTCATGATGCAAATTACTCTGTAATAGAAGAGGAGTAGCACGAGCCGTACATAAGCACCAGCCTCTATTTAAACACATTTAATTAAAAAAAAGGCAAAAATGTGTTTACATGACTCAATGTTACTCACATACAAAAAATGACAACATAAGAACGATTCGCGAATACATCGGGGCCTTCAGTGCTCGTTATAACACCAACATTCAATTTGAAATCACTATCTCTAAGCGCTCTGCGCACAAACAGCGACCGCCATTTTGGCACGGATTCTACAGCAGTCAAAAAATGGCGGGGTAACCAATACGCGTCAGCTGCCCTGAAACATTCCGAAACCATGCGTCGACCATGCCGAGATCTGTCGTACCGCGGTCTCCCGCAGGATGACATATGTAATTAACTGTACGACTACAGGTGTCGTGCATGTCATGTTGAACATAGCAAACGAACGAAAAATAAAGGGGAAAAGAAGCAGACAAAGGCTCGTTTAATGTGTCACGAAAGAATGACGCAGCAATATCAATGTCACGCTCGACGAGCGACGACCCACCGAATGTGAAGTTTCGACGGAGCACACTTTCTAGACGCACATACACACAAGCACGCATGCGCAGTCAAACATGTTGCGGACCAACTATTCATGTCAAAGTCAGCTGACGTCACTGGCGTCCAATGAGAGAGAGAGAGAGAGCTCCATCAACAGCTGTATTCGATTGTAGGTACTGGACAGGTGCGCATATAGCCCTGAGAGCCGAGGAACGTGTATGTCGTTAATAGATTGATAAATGTCACACGGCACGTCCCTCACGAATTCGCCTTCGACCACTCGAAGGCGAAAGCCTTCTTCTTCTTTTTCTCATTTTCCCTCTCAGTCGATTATACGATCGCCGTAATCTTCCTGCACCTAAGGTGGCTTTGCACGGCCTCCGGGATCGAAGACATCGCAGTTTGCATCTGACATACTCTTGCATCTGACCGCCCGTTACACAATGCCTCTGTGAGGACTGCATTTGTAAATAATAAATAAATAAATAATAAATACGCGGGTGTTCCATGCATTTCGCCCCCACTGAAACGCGGCTGCCGCGGCCGGGAATCGAACCCGCGCCCTCGAGCTTAACTCCATGACGCCTTGGTCGGCCAAGCTTACGACGGCGGGTCCAATAGCACAGGTAAGGTAAAGGCTGGTCCAATACACAGTAAGGTAAAGCGTGATGCACTTATTATACGATTCACTGAGACTGCAAAAGAGTTTAGCACACGGGTATATAACTTAGCAACTATTACGAGCAAGTGCGTGGCAATAAATAACGAAGAAAATACATGTGCGTGCGCCGTTTGTCCGAGTATGTGCGTCAGCTTACGGAACGGGAACACCTGCCCGCGCGGCTTTTGCAACACACACGTCTCACACAGACACGCGGTGTGAAAATCAACAGCAGCAGGTTTAGTTGCAACTATTGCACGTCACACTGCAGGTGGCGAGTGTTATCGATGCCAAGGGAAACGGAGCAACCGGTGTTGTTAACGAACGCGCGTGCAATTTGTACACATTGCGGTTGGATCGAACAAACATTGCATCGAAAAAAAAAACAAAACAAAAAAAACTGGGAGAATGCTTGAGCTTCGCCTTCAAGAGTTTATAGAACGCTGTAGCGAAATCGGGCGCCGTGCGCATCACCTTCAACCACGCCGAAAGGAAAGGAACGTCTGTGCGCGTATATAAGATTGGCCGTTTCAAACTATCCTATAGAATGCCTACTGCAAATGCAGTTGCGAGGTGCCCACTACGCGAATATTTTTTTTCCTTTTGAAAACTGGCGAAGTACCCCCACTACGCGCCCGTAAGGTGCCACGTGCAGCTGCACACTATGTAATGAGTGGGCAGCTTTAAATCATCCAATCGTTGCGCAACGAACATGTCTTGACGCCTGGTACGGCTCTGCGATTCTGCCACGCAGTATTACATGCGTTAAGGAGACTTCGCCCAATACATGAAATTCTTATAGTGGGCTACGCTCATTTCTCGCTCACAACCACCGACGCCACCGACGCCGCCGACGCCGGAATTTCTGTGAAATGAACTTTTTAACGCTATCGTGTTAAAAAAAAAATTGGCCGCGTATCTGCGTGCTTCGCCTGCAAATGTCGTCGAACGACGATAGAGGAGCGCTGCGTGAGATATGGGCGCCATCTGGCAATACGTCGGGAAACGAGCTTGTGCAGAGGGCCCGGAGGAGGAAAGTTCTTTCCTTCTTCCGTGGCAGAGGGCTTTCGTTGGCGCGTCGCACTTTCAGCGCAGCTTAAGAAACTACTGTCTTTATAATTACGTATCTGTGTATTTTGTATTAAAGGAACACACCACCTAATACTTACCGTGATGTTGCACCTCAGGTATGCGTAATATTTACTTTTTGATCGACAACGTTCACAAGTATGAACAGCCGCACCAGTTCAAGATGGGTGGGCGGTGAGCAAGCGGTTCAACTTTGGCCGGGTGGCTGAATCGGGTGACAGACAGACAGACAGACAGACAGACAGACCAAAATTTCTGCGTTTAAGTTCCCCAAGAAAGACTATCGTCTTTAAAAATCCTTCGGTCCCTTAAGCATTCACGTAAGACGACTGGAAGGCGAAAAACATCTTCTCAATCGAATATATTGATCCCGGCCGAAAGCTTTCGCAGCCAACGTGGTTTTGCACTGCCTCCGTGATCGGAAAAAAGCTTTCTGCACCTCATGCGGTCTCGCAGTGCCTCCGTGATTGGCTCATCTGTGACCAAGCGACGATGCCATGTGATGACGTCAGCACGTGAAGACAAGTGATGTGACGTCACAAAATTTTTTCGACGCGTGATGTCATTGTGAGGACGATTTTTTCCCATCACTTGTGTTGACGCCGACGCCGCGGGACGCCGGCGGTCAATTCTGGCGTTCGGTGCGGCATAAAAAAAAGAACGCCTAGCCCAAATGGCCAACCTTTCAGCAGAGCAACAACTCCTTTGGCTAATCCTGTGGAACAGCTAGCGCTGGTTAGCTATACGAGTAGTTATACGCTGCTGGGTTACGTCAGAAAAGTAAACCCTTTGTTTTTGGTTGCAGCCATCACTGCAAGCTCCTCATTATTAAAACAAACTCGACAGGTAACTCTGTGTAAACGTTCATCTTCGACAGACACTTCTTTCGCGCATCTTCTATGTTATGTAATCCTTTTTTACTCTTATTCCAAAGTGAACGCTACACTACCGTGGAGTCCCGCACTCAATATGCAGTCCAGCTGCCTAAGGTCTGAAGTACAGGAGGGTAATAAATAAATAAATAAATAAATAAATAAATAAATAAATAAATAAATAAATAAATAAATAAATAAATAAAAGTTACACGGTCCCTTTAGCATTTCCCTAAAGTGATTCGAGGGCGAAAGCCATCACCGGGATCGGATTCGTTGGAAGCTGTCCGCGCCTCACGTGGTTCTGCAGTGTCTCCGCGATCGGCCCACCTTTAACGAAGCGACGATTTCATGTGATCACGTCATATTATGTGACTTCACAAATTTCGGGCGACTACTGACGTCATGATGATGTAGGGTGACGACGACGATGACGATGATGATTAGTTTTTTGCGTCACTCGCGTTGACGCCGACGGTCACGTTGTGCGTTTGATGATGTACCGACGGTCACGTTGTGCGTTTGATGATGTACTTAAGGTTTTCGCCTTCACACTTTATTACGCACAGAGGATGAATATTGACAAATAGTTGAAACCAACAACTTTGGGACGTTAAACCACGACAATTATTATTAGAGGAAACCAACTTCAGGGAGGTGGAATCTAGTGCAAGTCTGGCCGTTATAGCTGCTAAAAGCTCTTGCGTTCGGTAACACACAGAAAGAGAGAACTATTTTATTTACGAATGGCAGCAGAGACAGTTTGATAAGAAAGAGTGACAGCAAGGTCCGTTTGATAAGCACGATTTCTGTTCCCAGTGTAGCTGACTGAAAGCAACAACAGAGCATACACCGAAGAACAATTTCCGCTATCGCACAAAGAACCTTTGCGTTTCCGATAAGGGATGTTGACGATGTCATAAATGAAATGGCGAACAAAAATGTGCTCTAGCGGCCGCGGACGACGCGCGTATATGAATTTAACACGCCAGCGCTGCCTGGCGTACAGAGCCAAGAGACAGCGCACTCGGGGCATCTGCGCACATGTAATATCCCAAATCTGACTCGTAGTCAATAAAGAACCGCGAGATCTCATTAGGGGCGCATATCGCAGGAATGCAACTTTGTGCCGACCGTTATCTCGCCTATATAACTGCGCGGCCATATGTTGGTCGCTGCCGCGGTTGGCATAACTGCGTACATGCACCTCGATTACTCGAAAACAGCCTCGTCACCCGTCCACGCAAAGGCGCTGGCAGTGAGACGCGCGCAGGTATTCAGCAAACACATGAGCATGCAGTACGTGAGCCCCGCCACGGTGGTCTAGTGGTTATGGCACTCGACTGCTGACCCGAAGGTCGCGGGATCGAATCCCGGCCGCGGCGGCTGCATTTTCGATGGAGGCGAAAATGTTTGAGGCCCGTGTACTTAGATTTAGGTGCACGTTAAAGAACCCCAGGTGGTCGAAATTTCCGGAGCCCTCCACTACGGCGTCTCTCATAATCATATGGTGGTTTTGGGACGTTAAACACCAGATATTATTATTATGCAGTACGTGAAAAACAAGCGAAGAACGTGAAAAGAACATTATGCACGTGGGCCACATAAGAAGTGCAGCAATATTCATCCTATTCTGAGACGTTTCGGCTTTGTGCAACGCCGCCCATCAGTATCCGGCACTGTAGAGGGCTACATTGTGCAATGTGCACACATGTGGGCGGGACGTGGCCGTGTATGGGCGTGAAAATGGTGTCCATGCAGGAACCGTATCCGTGTCCGCGTGACGCAAGCGCGCCCGCGCCAAGAATGCCGCGCGTACACGCTCGCCTACGCCGAAAGCGCTCTTCATAGACGACCTTACGTAAGACACATGGCCGCATACCTCCTTAGACTGTTATACGAATGTTTTCTTAGTTTGTATTAAGGCGAAATCCTTAGATGCCTCATTAAACGCGAAAAGTGACCGTCGGCGGCATCAATACGAGTGATACAAAAAAGCATCACGTGATGACTTCACCATATGACCTCCCCATGACGTCACAGATCGGTAATCGGTAAGTAAAGATACGTAATTCTAAAGACCCTAGTTTCTTAGGCTGTGCTGAAAATGCGATTGCGCTGAAACTTGCTTTCCTCCGTGCCCTCTGCACGAGCTCATTGTTGTGTTTCGGTTTCGGTTCTGTATTGCACTGTACGAATGCCATGGGGCGCCGCTCTGGCATTTCTGTTTTACCCAGGCGACGTCTAAATAAAAGAGTGTGTGGAGAGTGCTCGTTGAGTGCGGACGTTTCTTCGGCTTCAGCGCTTCGCGCCAAACCGCGTGTTCGGGCTGGCTGGCGTCCCCGCCGGTCTTCGCCTGCTGCTGCGACGGGACTACCAGCCCGCAACACAGCACTCATGTTTCCCGACGTATTGCCAGATGGCGTCCATATCTCACGCAGCGCCTCTTCTATCGTCTTTAGACGACATTTGCAGCGAAGCACGCAGATACGCGGCCAATTTTTTATTTGAATTTATCTCAAATTCTCGCTCACGGACAACGCTGATTTTTCGATCACAACCAACGAAGCCGACGCGGAATTTCTGCGGAACGAGCTCTTTAACGCGTTAATAAATAAAATCAGACTGAGTTTTCTGGCTGTTGGGCGGGGACGTGCGCTTTTCACAGTGTGCATGCAAGAGACAACTAAAGTTTGTCGAGCTGGCCGATACTATCCAAATATGTGAATAGAAATTTCATCGCACGCCTCTGTTGCGTGAGGCAGGTTAAAGGGCCTAGGACACGTACAATCAAATGATTTTATTATATTATTTATTTACTTTTATTACATACTGCTAGCCTGCGTCTATAAGCAGAAGGTCATGTAGATGGCGAGAGTGTCAGCGGTATATCTCCACCTCGAAGCGAACTTTCGGCTAGATATTGCGAGTGTGACAGCATTTGAATCCGCGCTATGCACTACCACGACACTCGGGAATGCGTTAATGCACACCACACGCCGCTTGCATATAAAGGATATTTTATAGTATCCGAAATGATGAAGTATTAATAATACGCGGTAACCAAACGAGGACGAGAAGTCGACGTGGACAGGCGCGAACTGCCAACTAACATGACGTTCTAGTTTTTCATCTTTCACGAGACTGTAGATTTTGAAAGTTGCCGAAAACACTCGACCACATGGTCTGGGGAATGTAAAGAGAATTCACAAACAATGCCTATCCAATCACCAACAGAGGACCAGGGGAAGTCACAGCTGACAAGACCAAATCCCGAGGACTAGCTACAGCTGAACAGGGCTAGGCTATCAGCTCGAGCTCCCAACGCTCACAGCTACTTGGAAAGAGGCGGCCGCCCACCTTCGTGTGTAAACAGGCCTGTCTACGAATAAGAGTTCAACTCTCTCTTTCTCACGTCAACATGAGCGCGCAATCGCACATGTGCTATATATAGAGAGCGATCAAAATTAAACTTTATGTGGGTCATCCTTGTGAAGGCCACCACCGAAAATAAGGTCATCAGCTGTCATCAGCTGTTCATCAGGAATCATCGCTGTCAGCCGTCCGTTTAACTAAGATTTAATTGTTAACCTTTCGGCGACCGCAGTCGTCTTTCTGCGCCAGTCCACTTGGAAGAATTCCAGCAAGTTCGTGCTCCAAGATGTCCGGCTCCAAAGTCTAATTGCGGGTCGCATGATCACGCGTGCAAGACAGTGAGGACCGGCGCAAAGTTCGTCCCTGATGCGCCGCGTCAGTTGGGCGCGGCGTTTAATCTGACAGTGGGTCGATGTCATAGGAAAAGATGATAACGGCCATCCTTTTACTACGCCGGCTGGTGATATCCAGGGATGACTGCGCGTCACATCAGGGATGAACTTCGCGCCGGTCCTAACTGCCTTGCATGCGTAATCACGCGAACCGCCAATAGAATTTGCAGCCGGATATCTCGGAGCACGGCCGTGCTAATAGAATTTTATTTTTTTACTTATTTATTAGTGAAACCTACATCGCCCAAGTGGGCATTATTGTAGGGGGGTTAGAAAGGAAAAACACATAATAATAATAATATCTGGGGTTTAACGTCCCAAAACCACGATATGATTATGAGAGACGCCGTAGTGGAGGGCTCCGGAAATTTCGACCACCTGGGGTTCTTTAACGTGCACCTAAATCTAAGTACACGGGCCTCAGAAAGGAAAAACACAGTTTTACAGTAAAAAAATGGCACACATTTGCGCAGAAATGCCTGCGTATTCACGAAAAGCACAATTCTTCCGGTGGAACTGTGTAGAAAGAGGACCGCAGTTTTTGGATTAAATCTTAGTTAATTGGAAGCCTTACCGCCACAATTATCACCTCACTTTGAGTCTCCTTTGCCACGCAACTTATTTGGAGCGGTGGCCTTTCACGTATAGCTCGCAGTGCCTAATTCTAAGAAAACCGTAACGCTTAATTTTGATCGTACCGTATATACCGCAGAATGCACTTCTAATGCCGTCGTCCGGGCGAGGTTGCTCACCTCAGTAGATTTCAGGACAAAAGAAAAGAAAAAAGAAAAAAAGCGGGCACGTAAAACACGCATGTGGAAGGCGTAACGGCTGGGAGTTCCGCTTAAACACGACCGAACAAACGGATGCCGCAAGAAGGAGGCACCAAGCAGCTGAGACAGGAAGACGAAATAAACAAAAAAAAGAAAGAAAAAGAAGAGAGAAATGAAGCGTGCCATAACGGCGGCTGACCCCAGATAAGGGGCAGCGGATGCCACGGCACAGAGCAGGAATAGAAACAACCTCGCCTCGACCGCCGTTATCTCGGGCGATCTTATCTCACTCGTCGACCCGCGGCCACAGGAACTTCAAGGCGTCAACACGTTCCGCTCTCGCCACAAGCAAACACCCCGACGCACACTTTCGCCGACGCGCTCGCCATCTCTGGCGACGAGGACTGAACGTATACGAGAACTGAAACTACAGTTTACAATCCTTATAGCGAGGCCATATTACGCATAAACAGCAAATAAACGAAATAGTGTGTGTGTGTGTGTGAGAGAGAGAGAGAGAGGGAGGGAGAGAGGGAGGGAGAGAGGAGAAGCACCGGTGCAACCCCCTCGATCGGGGTCGAGGTGATAATTATATGGCTGCTTCACAGTCGGCGCCGAGATGATGCTTATCAAAGCGTGATAACGATAAAATAAAGCGGTGCGTCTCGGGAGTCTTTCCGGGGCGCGCGCGCGCGCAGCTATCCGATCGCGTGATTCGTTTGACGTCACAGCTAGCGGAGATGGAGCAACCGTTCTCGCGGCGCCAACGCAACGCCGCCAGATCTGGCGACAGATAACGTAACAGGGGAGTCGAAGCATTATACCCCGCGGAGTGCGCAAAACCGAACCACTTTGCAAGCAAAAAAACGGGACACTTCTGATGCGTACACTGCACTGAATCCATACTGCGTTTCAAGCATCAGGTTCAACGCTATGGAAGCTAGCGTGACTTCTTGCAGTTGATGTGTTCGCACTGAGAAATGGTTCAACGATTTTACCATCAGTAATGAGATTTTTCTTTGTGTTTTTAGACTGAGTAATAAATGAAGATGCTTTGAGCCTTAGAAATAAAAAAAAAAAAACAGTTAACTATACGGTTATCAATAGGTTGTCCTGGATCGCTTAGAGTCTATTTAAATTCGTGTCGTGGCCTCCGCGATTAGTTCCGGTAGCACGCGGCCGCCGCCAATCGCGGAGGCCATGTTTTGAAACGACGAAGTCCAAGCGCGAGACGCGCGGAGTTACACATTTCGCTGACCGAACTTCTTGCATAGCTTCCACGGCCTCGCACCTGATGTATGAAACGGACGCAGGTTTCGTTTACGTTTATACAGAATCGATTACGTATGCTAATGGCCTTCTCGTGACTTAATAAACAAAGTGGGCCTAGATATCATCTAGCGAGCGGACGTTCGAATGAGCGAGTGGTTGACGGAGGTCTATATACGTACTTGTTTAATCGCGACTCGCTTAAAGGGGTGAAAGATAACATATCACAAAACGATATGCGTGCCAAAAAAAAAGAAAAAAAAAACTGAAAACGTGATATAGACGTCTGCCACTGCGTCTTGTTTTACGTACACACACACGCACGATTATACGGAACACGTGGTGCTGACCTAACTGCGTGCAGAGATGCGCCGATCACAATCGGCAAGGCCATCACTGAGCTATTGGCGTCACGATATGTATAGAGCATGACTTGTTTACCGATTGAACGCGATGGGCGCGTGGTTTTCGAAAGCGCCTGAAAAGGCGAATGTCGCGCGCACCTGCGTACAAAGCATTGCGTAACAAAGCCTCGACAAAAGTTTACAAAAGAAAACGCGAAGAAAAAAGAAAAGGAAAAACAGCATCACGAGAGACGAGCTGTACTGGATTATGTATGTATACGGCCCGCCCTGTAGTCATCGCGTCGAAGTACGCCGGTCAATTATTTTCAGGCGTCGTGAAGCTGCTCCCGCAATGGCACTAATTATGCAGGAGATGAGTTTTTTTTTTTAGGTCTGCATTACGAGTAGATGAGTTGCTTACGACGTCTAATTACTTTCAAAGGTAAACAGGCAAGACATGCCGAGTTCTGGCTTTCAATCTAGCCCATACGGCGTGTCGTGCAGCTGCCCGTACACGTGCTTTTTTGCTGGACAAATGGCTAACGGAAACTTAAGCGATATTTCTTTAACGGGCGATATACTTTGAATAGATCTTGTTCTAATGCACAAAAGTGCGGTTGCCATTAAAGTCACTGAATAGCAGAGAACGAAAGAATGGGAATTTATCAAGGGCTTCTGTTTCTCTGTTAGATACAACCTTAATGAAACCCAACAAGGACCTCTAGCATTTCGCCTCCATCGAAATGCGATCGCCGCGGCAGGAATCGAACCCTCGTCCTTCGGGTCGAACACCGTAACCACGTGAGGCACCGCTGTGGAGAAATCTAGCAAAATACGCGTCCTTGTCGTCGTATCCGCAAGAACGTGTAGATGTAACGTGTAAACTTTCGTTAAGTCGAGTGTTGCTCAAAAACACCAACAGCTCTTTTGTGCTGCGCATCGCACAACCGCTGTCTTGCCACGGGCCGAGAAGGTGCCGCAGCTCCAAGCTCGAGCTGCGTTGCAAACAAAGTGCTGCCTTCAGAATCTGACGTTCTGCGTCGTAACGGAAACAGTCGGAGAGTACAGTTTAAAAAAGGCGCACTCGCGTACGTCGGGCCGTACTTCTGGGTGGCACACGCCTTGCGTTCGTGTTTGTGTCACTTTGGCCCTGCTGTAATCGCGCGGTTTCCGAGACGTCATTAAGTGCGGTGGCGTTCAAAGGAGGTGGGATGGGTGCAGGATTAAGAAAATATACAGATAACCGCGCGTGCCGAGGAGGTGTATAGAGTGCGAATACTGCAGAGAGGGATAGTATATAGGGGTGGTATCGTGCTAGACCATCCGTGTCCTCCTATGTCACACCACTTTTTGCGTAGTCATTGACGCACACAACGGTAACCCGAGCCGCGCAACGTATATACAGCGTGTCGTACGACGCGCGACACCCTATAGTTCTTGGCCACAGTGCCGACGCTTTCGTCACGGGCAACATGAGACGCGCGGACCCCGCAGCTGCGGTCAAAGTGCACTTCAGCTGTAGGTCGCAGTCCGTCGTCGGGCGAATGCGCACGAGTCGAACGAGCATACTGCTTTCTTAGAGAGGCCTGGAAAAAGTTGAGGACCACGCAGCGTGCAATGGAACGTAAAGTGATAGGAGTAACGCTAAGAGATCGGATGACGGCAGAATGGGTCGGGGAACAAACAGGGGTTGCAGATATCCTAGTTGAGATCAAGCGAAAGAAATGGGTCTGGACTGGCCACGTAACGCGCAGGACAGGCAACCGGTGAACAGTAACAGCGACAGAACGGTTACCAAGGGATACATGTGAAACCCAGTCGAGGAAGGCGGACAGTTAGATGGAGTGACGAAATTAAGAAGTTCGCAGGGATATAATTGGAATAAGCTCGCGCAGGATACGGCAAACTGGAGGTCATTGGGAGAGGCCTTCGTCCTAGAGTGGACATAAGAAAGGCTGGGAATGATGATGGTGATTTTATTGTTCTCGTTAAGTTGTACTTATAACTTACTACTCTATAATGTACTTGTAATGCCGATTTGCGGAGCATATGATGAAAACTGCCGGGGTACTTAAACTTATACGCAAGAGGGCCGGAGGGCGGGGGGGGGGGTGCTTTGACATTTGTGTGAGAAAGAGTGGTCAGTCATTTAAATGCCCATTACGGACTAAGATTTGGGGCGCCTTATTTTAGGGGATAGACGAAAGAAATATTCAAGACCGATCGATGGAACACGATGATATGCCTCTGTTAGGGAGGATATATCTTTCGAATAAAAGTCCTTGCTAGTCAGGGCTCGCGCTGTCGGGAAAGGGGTAGAACGGAACACGGAGCTGCTTTCTGAAATGGGAGTTAGGTGACTAGGGGAGTGGCCGCCCCCCACTAGTCATCTAAGAGGGGGGGGGCGCAAAGTCTGCCCCATACATTGACTTAATAGGGAGGGGGGGGGGCGCTGCGAGGAACCTTCGCCCGCCTTCGCCCCCCCCCCCTCCCCCCTGAGGGGGAACCCTGCGCACGCCTATGTTTAGGATACATGAGGCATGCTGCCTGGGAGTCCGAGACGACGTATGCCGAGATGTCTTCTTGGTCGGTCTCAGTGAGAGTCAGTATACGCGAATCACGAAGTTACTCCCTCCAATTGGCGTTTCTAACGCTCCCTTTAGTTTTGGGCCAGAGAAAGGAGAAGTGCACGGCGCAACGAGTTACTCCTTTCAATGGGAGATTATGGTGCTCCCTTTGGTTTTATATAGCGCCGCCTTGACGGGACTGCCCCTTGCACACAACACCCTGCAGCCCACAAAATCGACATCGCGATTCCCGCCGTGCAGCTGCGCACTTGCTCGAACCCTCGCAAAACTCCTACGCGTTTCAACGGCTCGGCGGCATGCAGCAACACAGGTTACTCCGCGCGTCAAGTCAAACCGCTCTATTCAGTTTTTCTTTCCGCATCACCTACTTCTCACCCAGAGGCGTCGCCAGGATCTTACTTCGTGGAAAGGGTCTGACTACTCTGTATTTGTTTGCGTGTGCCTATGTTTCTATGTGTGTACATGTACACCAAGCATCAAGAGTTACGGGACGTACACGTTCCACTGCAAGTGCAAATTCCTGCTCTGTTGGCGCACGAAGTTTCTAATCTAACGGTACAGGTGGAAAAAGCTACCACAGGCTGGAACATTTCATTGGAGGCTACGTTCCCAGACAAAGCGGGAATATAGCTTTGTGGAAAACTTCCGCGTCCTGCCAGCTTTTGCTGGAGGCTGTACATACGTACAAACTCAAGAATTTCCGGGAGGAGGGGGAGGGGAGTTAAATCCCACCGACCTAACCCATCTGGCTACGCCTGTGTTCTCACTGCAATGCTTCCACACTAAGAGAAAAAAAAAAGCCACACCACTTATGAATTTGCTTTAGACTACTCGAAGGCGATAGCCATTTTCTTCCTCTTTTTCTTCGCAGTCGACTGGATCGATCCCCTACCCCCAGAAGCTTTTTTGAAGTCATTGAGGTTTTGCACTGCCTCCTGGATCGGAGGCGTTAGAAGCTTCACGCAAGTCACGTGGTTTTGCAGTGCCTCCAGGATCGGCCCGCCTTTGCTCAAGCGACTATGACATGCGATGGCGTCATCATCTTACGTTATATTGACGTTCTGGTGACGTCACAAATTTTGGCGATCTGTTACGTCATCATGACGGCATCGCACGATGCTTTTTTGCGTCACTTGTGTTGACGGCGACGCCGCCGACGTTCGATTTTCGCGCTTGATGAGGCAGCTGAGGCTCTCGCCTGAATAAACGACATGAAACCGCAGAGAACGAAAGAAGGGGAATTTTAAGGGCTCGTTTTTCTTTGTTAGACACAACGTTAATTAGCATTAACAGGCAATCAAGCCAAGGAAAAGTATAGGGGATGCTATTTGTAGTAATTCTTATTTATATAGATATTGCTACAAATGACATCCCCTATGCTTTCCTTGGCTTGATTGTCTGTTGGTTCTCATTAATGTTGTAGGAAACCGCAGAGGTCAGAAAGACACCGCCTCCATCCTCGACGTAGGCGGAAGACAAGTCAGAGCACGCGCCAGTCTTCACCTCGTGCTCGCGACGCGTACCTTGCACATACACATCCGCGTGCGTCACGCCCATAAATCACGCGCTGGACGAAATAAATATAAAAAGAAACAGCTATAGAAGCACGCGAACCTGCTTGCTCATCGCGGTGGGCGCTGCGCAACTTCCTCCTTCCGGACGAGCAGAACTATACCAGACCCACGTGGAACGTTGAGCGCGGTGTTTGCCATTGCGAACCGTAGGCGTGCGCGCGGGGGGAGAAGGGGGGGGGTGGCCGCCCCCCCTAAGCACCTAAGGGTCGAAGGGCGTAAAGTCTGTCCTATACTTTTACTCAGTCAGACTTGTCCCGCCACTGTTAATTTAAGAAGCAGCGTTATGACCACGCAGGTTTTTGACGATAATGGCTGCCGAATGCCCCTGATGTTGCATTCCATGGAACTGCTTACTACCCATGCGTACAGGCCACTGTGAGAAGGGCGCCGCCGCTTCATTTTCATTTTTGCATCCACTGGGAAGCGTGCTGTCTTTTGGACTCGACCAACACCGGTGGGAGGGGAGGGGGGAGGCGCTGCGATGAAATATTGCCACTTCACCGCACCCCCCCCCCCTAATGGTGAACCCTGCGCCCGCTTATGTCGCGACCGGCTAAGGGCACGGGAGCACACTCCACCTTTTGTAACCTATAAGTTAACCATACACTCAAACAGCGAATAAAATAACACTGCCTCGTGGTCGTTTTGATGGTATTATTGTATTGCTCATGTTAGAGGGACGCTAAAAAGAAACAATGAATCGATTTAGATCGATAAATTGTGCTCTGAGAATTCTAATGTCGTTAATTTCGCCATCATAGGTTTATTAATAGAGAAGAAAATCAAGTTCAAGGTTTCATTTTTAAATTTCGCGCCGAAATCGCCCTGCGTGACGTCACGGATTTCAAAATGTATTTACGTATCTTGGCGCCATTGCCTCAACAAAATTGGCCCAAACTTGGTATGTTAAGTCTATGGCCCCCCCAGAGGACAATGTACTTCATTTTTACCGATTAGGAGCTCCGTAGTCCCCAGTAGGCGCCGTCAAAACATGTGACGTCACGGCGACTGGTGAGGAAACATCAAGGTGGCGTCGCCACCCACATTTTGTTTTTGCTCGTTGTCTCGCTTACTAAAGCGTCTTCTCGCAGCAAGCGTGGTGTTTTTGGTATCGTGAAAGAGTACTTTACTAATATGAGAAAAATCGTCTTGCTCTTTAGTGTCTCTTTAAGGGGTTACATTGTCGAAAGGGAACGCGACGTGATGGGTTTATTAGTGACTTCGACTGCTACAGGTATGTAACGTCTATGCTACTTCAACTTCTCTTCGCCTCTATGGATGAGTAAATTTCCCGATGACAAGTGTTGCCAACAAAAAACTCACAGGGTCCTTTATGCAATCGCCTGAGACAAATGGAAGGCGAAAGCCATTTTCTTCTTTTTCTTCCCAGTCGATGTATTGATCCTCCCCCGCGCCCCCGTCCGAAAATTTTCTGCACCTAAAGTGGCTTGGCACTGCCTCCAAGATCGGAGGCATTGCAAGCTGTCTGCACCTCACCTTGTCTTGCGCTGCCTCTGTGATCGGCACACGTTTGACCAAGCTGCGATGTCATGTGATCACGTCGTCACGTGACGTCACCTCATGTGACGACACGATGACGCCACGAATTTTGCCAATCTGTGACGTCATCACGTGAGCACACGACACTCAGTCTGTGTCTCGCGTCTTCGCGCGAAGAGAACGAAGAAGATCGGCGCCGAGCTCGCGCGCGCTAAGGCAGCTTCGAAGAATAAAAAAAAAAGGGTCTGGCAATCCCTCCCTGGTCTTTGATGTGCTCGTAAAAGTCCAGCGGCATGACCGCAGCGACGCCGACTAAGAAATGTGAGTTCGAATGTCAGTGTGACTGTTTCTGTGTGCAAATGCATTTCATTTTTGTATTCTACAAGGCCAGGGCGTCGATTGATGACCTCCCGTCAAAAAGGGCGTAGCTTTTGTGTCGTCGATACGAAGACCTCAGAAAGGTCTGTTCTTGTTTGTGCGGGCTTGATCGTGTTCATGCAATGCAAAACCAAGCGTCCCAAAAGTCGGCGTACTTGCACTATAAAAGTCTGCGACAATTTATTTCTTTCCTTTTTTTTAATTTCACTGCTCCACCTGGCCCTCGGCCGTCATCGGTTGCGTTTCAAATTGAGGAATTCGCTGGCATAAAATGCAATGAGCTCGCGCAGAACAGGCCGTAAACTGGAGACCACTGGGAAAGGCTTTCGTCCAGCGGTGAACATAAAAATAGGCTGGCGACGAAGACGGCGACTGTAAAAGCCGTGGGAATCTTCCTGCGACTCTGCAATAGAGCGCCGACGACTGACGCACACGAAACGATGCAGAAGTAGCCAGCCGGGTAAATTTAAAACTCACTGAACACGAAAAAAAGAATCAGAAGGAAAGGCGAGGGAATCGTGCATATATAGGAGGACTGTGCCGCGGGTGCGTACCGTGTAAGTAGTGGCTCAAACGACGCGATTTGCATGAAGAGCCGTTCCTCTGGTGGCTCGATCGGCTTCTCGTCGCTTGTCTTTCCCACGCTTCGGACAGCCAGCGCGATTGGTTGCTTTCTCAGAAAGAGAAACAACCAGATGCGCAGCTCAAGCAACGCAAACGCTAGGAGAAACGGGGTCACCTTGAAACAAAAAACAAGAATATATAAAGAAAAAAAAACGACGTTCCGACACGCCTTTTCAGGAACGCCTCTCCTATACGCGCGTTCAGCTCCTATACGCGCGTTCAGCCTATAGCTCCATGATGCACAACTTTCTTACGTAAAACGGATGGACGAAAGAAAGAAAGAAAGAAAGAAAGAAAGAAAGAAAGAAAGAAAGAAAGAAAGAAAGAAAGAAAGAAAGAAAGAAAGAAAGAAAGAAAGAAAGAGATAGAATACCCCCGTATTGGCCTGGTGTGCGACCGATGGCGGGGCTGCGAACGGCGCCTGTATGTCGTCAGAGCGGGGATTCGCGCGCTTTCGTCTGCTAGTAGGCTCAGCGCCGTGTTGAAACCACCGTTGTAGTAAATCTCCACAAAAAACCAGTTCGATTGGTTACCTTGCGTATGGTGGCTACTGACGCTGTTCGAACAACCGTGGGTCTGCTTTTAACGTGGGTCTGCTTTTTTTTAGAACTGCGGCCGCTTGTCTCCGCGGCGAGCGCTGCGCAATGGTGAAGTACTGCTCTGTGCCTCAGTGTACTTAGTCCGCTCGTGAAAAAGGCGTTAGCTTTCACAACTATCCTAAGGACCCGAAGCTCATAGGCGTGCGCACAGGGGGGGGGGGGGGGGTGAGGAGGCAGGGGGGGCGGCCGCCCCCCCTAATAACCTAAGAGGGGGGGGCGCAAAATCTGCCCCATACATTGACACCCGCAGTCACCTAAGAGGGGGGGGGGCGCAAAATCTGCCTCGTACATTGACTTACAGGGGGGGGCGCTGCGATGAACCTTCGCCCCCCCCCCCCCCCCACTAATGGGGAACCCTGCGCACGCCTATGCCGAAGCTGACGAAGAAGTGAATAGTCAAACTAAGAATGGGAAAGCGCCCCACGCCTTCATCGACAGTGTGCAGCAAGCACTTCGCAGACAGTTACTTCTGCTACCCACCGTACGCGCCACTCTTAGGTAAGCTTGTGACCGCGTTTAAGCGCCTCGCCAACACTTAAGCCGTTTATTGCACGCAGGCTATAAGCACAGGCGACTTACGCCAGGTGCGGTGCCGTCCCACAACCTGCCGCGAAGGCCCCTAGACAAGGAGCCGACGACGCGGCCTCCGAATCGCCTCGCAGGAAAGCGCGCCTCGTGAGCTCAGCTGAGCGGCGCAGGATATCTGAGACTACGGCTGCATTTGGATGGTGTACATAAGTATTTTTATTTATGAAGGCAAGTGCGCGCCTAGCGGACTGCTTATCATAAATTCATAAGCGAAACCTGTTGCCGCTGTTTAGTGCACATTCTCTAAAGTTTTCATCTCAGGCAGTACAGACACTTTATTTAAAAGCGGAGCTGTTTAAGCTGTTCGTTAGGCTGCGTGGCGTGAAACTCGACCCAGCTTGCCCTTGCCACGTTAATCTCTGTGGTCCTGTGCGTGGTATAATCAGCGATTAACTATTTCTTATTTTATAATACCCATGCGACGGCCCTGTGCGGTGTTAACATGAACTACGACGTAATATCGTTCTCACTGAACCAACATTACGGGACAAACTGCGATCATGGGCATCGGCAGGGGGGTGTGCAACAAGGCGGCACTTGCGCACTTCTTTGCAGGACGAGAGCTGCGACGGTGATGTGATCTCCGTTGACGGCCTCGACCGCGCATTCAACAACGTGGCCTGCGTCGTACACCGCCTCGCCCTCGATGAGACACCGCGACCTTTCACAAGTTTTGTCTACATACTTTTAGATGCTCGAGAACGGCACGCTTACTGAAATGTCGAAACACCCAAACTAATTAGTATCGTACGGCGGAAACAAGATAACGAGCGAGAACACTCGCACATAGTTTCACTTTCTTACCAGCAATGCGGTCGGTGGCATTGGCGCACTTGTTGGCCATCCGGGGCCTTGGCCCTGTCGATTGGGCCGCAACTAAAACAAGTTCTAGATTATACTCGAAATCATTCGTTGCAGGCGTTAGTTGACCGTCGCGAGGCTGTTCGTTCGACAAAGTTCCCGCCTGAAGGCTGAAGCAGACGATCCGCATACAGGAGCAGCGGCTGCTGCAGCGCGGTTGAGAGCGGAGTCCCCACTCTGACGTCACACGCGAGAGGGCGCCACTCCAAGATCTCGAGGCCAATATACGCGACAGATGAGACAGGGGCTGACTGACAGATGTAGAAGAACGTGAGAAACTTCCGTTAAATTAGGAGCAGATTGGAAAAGCTGCGTCATTGATATGTAGCGTTACGGAAGGTTGTTGGTGGGTGAAATCGGCCGCGCGCATCAACGAGCACATCATTAATAGTCAGCACTGTGAGCTTCCGTAACGATAGGCGCACGCACGCACGCACGCACGCACGCACACACACACACACACACGCACGCACGCACACACACACAAATAGATAGATAGATAGATAGATAGATAGATAGATAGATAGATAGATAGATAGATAGATAGATATATAGATAGATAGATAGATAGATAGATAGATAGATAGATAGATAGATAGATAGATGAAAAATGAAAAAAAAAGCCTACGCACTCTTGCGCACAGGACTCCAGCGCACAAGTGCGCAGCAGTAGGGCATCGAGGCACTCTACGCAACAATGAAGCGTGGCGCCATCTACGGAATGCGAAGTAAACCACTATGGGCACTTCGTGTCAAGACTTGCACAGGAACATACGTGTATTTCCCGATACGACGTAGCCTCAGTTAAAAAGAAATAATAAATAAAGTGTAGAGGAAGCGGCAATCTATCTGTTTCTATACTTCAGACGAGTCGCGATTGATGGTACCACAGATAGCATCTCGATGCTCTTTTAACCTTCTGGCGATCCAACGGCCACATTACGATGACGATGCTTTTAATTGAAATTCCTTTCATTGAATTGTTGAAAGGGTCACACGAGCAAAGTGACGAGTTTCTGTCAAGCGCGGCGTTTCCTCAGGCAGCACCGTAACACAAGTGGCCGCTACTCCATCTTTTCTTTTTTTTTTTCTGTGCCCACGAAACTTGACATATCAAGACGCGCATCAGCCGGTACAAATCACCTAAGGGTATTGAGGCCGTTGAGAATATACCGGATATTGAGCGACGATGATAATAAAGATGATGCCGCATGAGGGTTTCGCCAAAACTGTTAGCGACATGTTAGAACAAGCCGTGTTTGCGAAACGCTGTAGCTCCTCCCTATATATATCATGGGCAAAAACCTGGAGGTGTCTTTTACTTTTGGAGTAAAATACATTAAGAGGCCGGCCTGTGCATTGATAATGCACATGGTGCACTCGATAATGTACTCGTGGCAAATGACAGCCAGCGCAAGAAAGTGTCCGTTAACACTTAAAAAAAAGAAGAAAACATGGTAGTGAACTGACCCTGACCACACTGCAACCAGGGCTGGTATAATTCCCATATGGCGACGTCCAGCTGGAAAACAGGTATGTTCCGGCGATCAGCGCCTTCAGCAGAGCATCCATACAGAAAAAGGTATAGATGACAGCGTTAAAGCACGAACACAAGCACACACACACACGCACATACATATTCAAGAATGAAGGAGTAGGAATGAACCTGTCCTCTTTTTATTCGTCAGCCGATTCGGCCAGCAACAGATCTTACGGTCTACGCAGAGCGTGCTATACAGAGTGGCACATACAAATAGCAATGATGGAAACGTTCGAGTATAGTGCCTCCTAGTCCATAGCGTGCAAAAGATAAACGCAGCTGCGTATTCAGCTGGAGGCAACGTTTTGACAAGTGGTTTTGTCTTCCTCAAAACAGACCACTTGTCGAAACGTTGACACCAGCGGTAACCCCTGTTTAAACACTTTCTCGCCTTTCCAAGCATCCACCTTCTCCTGAACTTCTGCCTTCTTTGTAATAGTTATCTAGCGGAGCTATCTTGTACACGTTCCGTGATAGAACGGAACGAAACGTCACAATAGGACGAGAGGGAGCCGCACCGGATTGATCGAGGCTCGTCTGACGGTTCAGACGTGAGAATAGCAACAGGAAAAGGCAGTGCTGTCAATAATTTTGGGAAAGAACGGGCACTGAACGGACGGAGACACCGTTCGTTCTGTCTGATAGAACGGATACAGAACGGTCTCCGGAGGATTCGAATTGGATCGAAACGTAAACGCTTGGGACGGAGAATTGAACTAGCCTGCGATGTGCCTCGCTTAATCCAATCCCGCGCCGATAGTTTGCGAAAATCGCAACCAGCACTCCCCCCCCCCCCTCACCACCACCGAAAGTCTAGTGACCTTGCGACACCACCAAGCGCACAATCTAGACATTAACACACACAAAATCTTAAAGTCATCGCGCTCTCAAATTTCAGGCTTTGAAAAACAACGCCTGCCAATATTGATGCTCAGTTATAATAATTTTATATTTCTTCACGTGTTGAAAGCATTTCTGAACTCCCTCAGCTCGCTTATTGGCCGTTTGCTCCCTCTCGTCCTGACGTGACGTTTCGTTCCGTTCTATCATAGAACGCGTACAAGACAGCTCCCTAGGTATACATGCGCGATTACGTAATCACTCCTCCTAAAACTATAGAATCCTGGATCAGAGCTTATAGCGTAGCCGCCGCGACGCTGTAGTGCGCAGCCGGCCCAAGCCACCCAAACAGACGTTTTCCTTCACGTCTCGTTTATTTTATTGCATACAGTCCCGACTCGCGCAGCGGCAAATGACGTCAAATGGGTCAAAGATGAGACGCTTAGTGGGCGCGTCGTACACTACATAGCGGCTTTGACATACGGCACGGCGGCGCGCCGCAAATAGACGGCCTTCGAAGCGCTTTAGAGCCGTACGAAGAGTTTGCGCGAGAGAAGCGGACAGAAATAAAGAAATAACAAATCGACCAAGTGAATGCGCAGCTGGCGGCATATATACATGTGGACTGCGTCACACGCGAAAGCGAACCCCCGACCCGGACAGCTATCCTGGGTGTTGTGTGTGTATATGCACTCTCTCGTATGTACAGCGTATAGCGCAGCTTTAGCTCGACGATGAGATAGTGTGACGAGAAGGAAAGAAAGAAAGGAAGAAAAAGTGGGGGCGAGAGGCGACAGTAAAACGACGTAGGCTGGCCTACTTTCCGAGATCACTTCGCTCTTATATGGCAGTCGTTATATTGCGGCTTCCGTCGCAGCTTCAATGCGCGTGTGTGCGTCCTATAAAGATGCGATAAGAGAGAGCCTACCAGACGGCCCCACTAATTTGGAGCGGGGTGATCAAAACAAGGCAGCGGTTCGCTAAGTCACCAAAGGCACAAGTTCACCCGTGACACAAGCCGACTCGGTATGGCTAACTAATTATAGAGCCAGAGAAAAAAATTCACAGCATATCCACGGGTGAATGATGAAGCGCTTGGGCGAAGCTCCTGAAGCAATCATGGTTACACCATGAAATCTTCAGTGGTTTCGCCCAGCAGTAATCAAAGCGATAGCCCAGTACATCATCAAGGACGTGACAAACACTGTATATATTTATACAAGAAATTTTATTAACCGTAAGTCGCAGCTAAGGTGGCTTCCGTTCCCCCTTCATTATAACGGCTTTATGGTCGGTGAAGTGATGGATCGCTGATGGGTCGTAGTGAGATGTTTGCAAAGACGAAGTAGTGGGCAGTTTGCAAAGGTGGCTTCCGTTCCCCCTTCATTATAACGGCTTTATGACCGGTGAAGTAATGGATCGGTGATGAATCGTAGTGGGATCTTTGCAAAGACGAAGTAGTGGGTAATTTGCAAAGGATCGGTGATGGGTCGTAGTGGGATGTTTGGAAAGACGAAGTAGTGGGCAGTTTGCAAAGGTGGTTACGCCGGACAACGGAGACGTGACAAGGTTAGACTAAGAGGAGCTTCGCCCCTAAAAAAAATGCATGGGGGTTAGCCAGATTTCCGACAGCCTCACGACAACCTAGAGTTACTAGGCAGTTTTAGATTAGGCTACGCAAAGACAGAGCTCGTTCGGTGCGTACGTACGCTATTTTCATCCACACTCTAAGAAAAAAAAAGGGTGTCTTCTTTGCTACACATGTGACTCTCCCATGTACAACTCCCTTTAGAGAGGCACGCTGACTCTCTTTAGAAGAGTCGTGGGCCGAACGACTCTCCAAAAGAGAGTTAGCGTGCCTTTTTAAAGAGAGTCATACATCCCACGACTTCCTTAAAGAGAGTCAGCGTGCCTCTCTAAAGGGAGTTATACATGGGAGAGTCACATGTGTAGCAAAGAAGACACCTTTTTTTCTCAGAGTGTACCCAAGATGATAGCGTGCGCCGCATGCACAGTGGCGACAAACGCTTACGCAAAGCTTTGCGTGCCCTATTCTAAAACTGCCTATTAGGTAGCAGAGTTGAGCGTATAGTTCCGCCGACAGCAATTACAGCTATGCGGCTAAGCCGCACTCCGTTTTTGCGGGCGACATGCCCAGCGTGTCGCTGATCGACGTCCCTGTCGTGTTGCCGACCAGCGTTGAACTTGATTATAGCGATGACTAATGTCAACCCAGTTCGCAGCAGCCGCGGCGCAGGGGAAACACAAAAATCAGGCCGCGCACGAGCTTCTCCGCAACGCATGGTTGCTAGTGGCGTTTGGAAGACAGACGCGCAACTCTGCTACCTAAAAGTAGCGTGTACAGTAACTGTACGACAGCCCTACACTACAGGCGCCATCTGTGGCCACGAGGAGACTACGTAGTTGAAGTTGTGAATATCCTCGCAACAGTTTAAACGAAACAGGGGGAATTGATAGAGGGCTCGTTTCCTTTGTTGGATACAACGTAACGGAACAAAGAGACAACGAAGCGAAGGAAAGCACAGGTGCGTTTATTCGTAGCGAGGGTCTCGTTCCGGTAGACACGACGACTTAGGTAGTACACACGAGTTTATTGGTCAGCTTCCAGCTCGTAATAAAATCATGTGCTATACATGACGCCAGCTGGCAACAAAAGAGTGTTCCACACCAACGACTCCCCCGTCCACACTCGCTGTCATGGCTGCGAGCGACGCTCCATGGCCAACACTCCCAGGATATCACAAAACATAAATACCCAATACAGTGGATCGGAAAGTGGCCGCGGCTCTATCTCAATTGGCAGAGCATCGGATCGCGCTATCCAAAGGTTGTGGGTTCGGTGCCTACCTGCGGCAAGAAGATTTTTCATCAGCTTTAATTTATTTTCATTTATTTCATAATTAATATACCTCAGTTAAAAGACACAGTTAAAACCTTTCTTTGCTTTTATTGCCTGTTGGTTTCATTAGGTTCCGTCTCGCAACCGTTTGAGTCCACTGAACTCGTGCATGGTTACGTATAGAGTAAAACATACAGGAAAAGCCCCCTTACTGCAAACGCTGCAAGGGGACGTCTCGTAATAACGTACCTGAGAAAACTAGGGAATTAAAACGGAACGAATTGCGACAGGTTGGAAGTGTACGTTTGACACTTCAAAATTGTGCCACATAACAATTAGCAGCGCGCCTGCAGAAAACAACACTCAACGACATTTAAATGTTTTGCAGTGTGTTGAAAATCTGTCTGCGTGCACACTTAGGACGTGTTTGTATTAGTTACAATTCGTAAATAGTGCTGCCTCCGCTGCTCCAGCGAGGTAAAGGCCTAATCGGAAGGTTTAAGCCTCCCTTTGGCTTACCTCGCGGACAAACTATGTATCAGTTAAGGCTCGTTTACACCGGCGACTAACAACGGCCGCGCGACTAAGTTAGTCGCAAAGCGACTGGTCGCAAATGGTCGCAAATGGCCGTTTTGGTCGCAAAACGACTGCTTTGGCTCAGTCGCTCGCTGCTCGATTTTTCAGTCGCGCGACTTCAGTCGCAAAGCTCTGAGCCAATCACATACGCCGGAACAGGACGTCACCTTATTTTACGGGGCAATGGCAATGCGAGCTATATACGAGCAGACGTGAATTTTATGTGGCGACATATATACGTCGCACGCAGGTGTGAACATCGGTCGCTTTGAGTCGCTTTTTGACCGCCAGTCGCAAACGGTCGCGCGACCGTTGCTAGTCGCCGGTGTGAACGAGCCTTTATGTCCGAATAAAATAAAAACATTTATGAGAACAAGGAAAGTACTAGACAGAGGTGAGAGGAGTTTGCCTAACACAACGGAACACCACGTAAAGCTCGTTCACACCCGCGACTATAGCCCCGATCGCGCGACATTTTGCGACCGGCGACCAAGAAACGACTCGACGCGACCGACGTTCACACCTGCGTGCGACTTATCATGGCCTCCGAGATGGCGGGCGCGCGGCGTGCACGCCATCTCGGAGGCCATGGACTTATACCCGTCTCAACACAGAATTCATGTCTCCTCGCGTATGGCTTGCACTGCCGCTGACCCGTAAAATAAGCTGGCCTCCTTCCGGTTCCTGCGCATGTGACTGGTTCAGAGGTTTGCGACTGCAGCCGTGCGACAGAAAAATCGAGCAGCGAGCGACTCAGTCAAAGGAGTCGCTATGCGACCAAAGCGGTCATTTGCGACCACTCGCTTAGCTTGGTCGCTCGACCGGTACTCTAGACGCAGCTGTAATAATAATAATATCTGGGGTTTAACGTCCCAAAACCACGATATGATTATGAGGGACGCCGTAGTGGAGGGCTCCGTAAATTTCGACCACCTGGGGTTCTTTAACGAGCACCTAAATCGAGTAACACGGGCCTCAGACATTTTTCGCCTCCATCGAAAATGCAGCCGCCGCGGGGCCGGGATTCAATCCCGCGACCTTCGGGTCAGCAGTCGATTGCCATAACCACTAGACCACCATGGCGGGGCTAGTCGCAGCTGTGAACGAGCCTTTTACAATTTGATACGCTGGCACGAACTAAAAAGCGACTATACGTCGTGATGAAAAAAAAAAACAAACAAGAACACCGTGTTTTTTTTTTACTGTCACATCGATTAACATTTCGCCGCACAAAGCGGTGCACTGCTGTTCGCCTTCCTGTGTTCCGGCGTACGTGCGCGCTATAAAGTACGTCAACGATTATGTCGAAGCCATTTATCTTTCGCTCTCTCGGACTATTTTGGTGCAGCGGATTCGTTTCGTTCGTCATAGCGGCAATTGGGACGGGATAATCAGGAAGCCAGTTTGCGAAAACAACGCGCACGAGGTCAAGCCCGCTTTGTCTATACGTCCGACGCTGACGCACGCGTACAATAGAGATTGTTTCTTTTTTTATTATTTTTATTTTTTTTGTGTGTGGACGCCGGTGAGACCAGTTCTTAACGAAACGCCAAACGACTTATCGCATACGACGCTGCATCCAGTTAGCGCTTACCGTTGACCGCGGTGTTCAGGCTGGCCAGAGACGAAAAAGTATATACCTGTTTGTTGTACTTAATTCAGACACTTGTGTTCGATCTTATTACAATGTGTATATTAACAGCTGCTATCGATGTTTTTTTACTAGAGATAACTTCGGTAGGGACTCTTTAACAAATTTGTTGCGTCCCGAAAATGTGTTTTTTTGTAACCAATACATGTGTTATGTTAAATAAACTTTCAAACTTTCAAAGCATTCTTCGCTTGTAGCTAATCTAATTGGCACACGAAATCGTGCACATCTAAGTTACGTGAGTGATATGAATGCATCCTCGCTGGTTTAGCGTCGTTACCGCTTGCTTGCTGAGTAGTCACACGAGAGTGCTGGCGCCGGGAACCCCTATAGCCGTTGGGTCCCTGTGTTCTTGCGTTCTTGTGTTCGCCAACCGGAAAGTACAATAAAGCGCAAGATCTTGCTTACGCAAGCCGCTATAGGGGGCCCCGGCAATTAAAAAAAAAACCCTCTACTATGTTTGCGAAAAAATTAACAAATGAAATGAGCACGTCTATTTTTGATGATTTCGTGGCATTTCTTACAGCAAACCTGCACAGCGCCTGTACATACAAAAGCCACCGCCGTGTGTTTTAAAGGGGAATAACACTTCTTGCCAGCTGACTTCCTTCAGCGTATGTAAAGTGTTGCGGCACGAGAACATGTGACAGCTGAAACACACGGCACTCTGTTGTGACCGGTGAAAAAAGAGCGCTACGCTATATATATATATATATATATATATATATATATATATATATATATATATATATATATATATATATATATATATATATATATATATATATACGCGGAATGACGGAAGCAAAGGTATATGCTATACAAGCCTCCAGTGAGTAATACCCCAATTTCGAAAAGGCGAGGCATAGGCGGCGCCACCGTCGCGACCAAGAACGCAAGCCGCCGCTTTAATGGATGCCGCGCGACGAACCCATCTGCGGCCGCAATTGATCTTCGGGCTACACAGCTGACACATTCGCGTGGCCGGCTTTCTCGCGTAACTCGACTCGTTCAAGACGCTGTAGGACTTTCCTGCTAAAGTATCACGCACACAAACTGCCTCTCTCTTTCTGTCTATGCTTTCCTTGTATGAGTCATGTATATATATATATATATATATATATATATATATATATATATATATATGATTTTGTGCTAGCTATATTGATACAGCCATATTTGATGTAGCTTGATTTTGTGTTAATCACAATCATAATGAAGTCAAGAGACAACTTTGCAAACGAATAAAAAATAAATTACATCTTGTAACTTAGCCGGGATAAACAAATGGTTAACAAACAAAAAGTGAAAAAGAACTGGCCGCAGATGGGCGACACTCTTAATATATGTATACACACGCACTAACGCAAATGATGATAACCCGCTACGGTGATCTGTGGTTATGGTGCTCGACTGCGGACCAGAAGGTCGCGTGATCGAATCCCGGCAGCAGCGGGCGCATTTTCGATGGAGGCGAAAATGCTAGAGGCCTGTGTACTTAGATTTAGGCGCTAGTTAAAGAGCCCGAGGTGGTCGAAGTTTCCAGAGCCCTCGACTACGGTGTCCCTCATAATCATATCGTTGTATTAGCACGCAAAACCCCAGCGATTATAATATATATTATACCAATGATGATGATGATAGCATGGTTCTTTGTAACTTGTGGCGTCCTAGCAATAATACAAGTGAAACACACACACACACACACACACACACACACACACACACACACACACACACACACACACACACACACACACACACACACACACACACACACACACACACACACACACACACACACACACACACACACACACACACACACACACACACACACACACACACCTAACTGCGCCATGCACCGCGTACCGACGATAGCCGTCCCCATACAAACTATGCGAACGAGGAAAGAAGCTGGTAGTGAAAGCGTGCGCCCATACGATACACACCAAACGAGGAAGAAAAATATATAAGCGCGGTCGCTGCTGCCTTATAGCTAAAAGCGCAATGGTCCTCCGCTCGAAGTTGTTTGTTTGCCCATGGATCCCGAATATCGCATACGCTGGAGAATCAAGCTCGTAATGTGCGCTCGCTAGTATAGAGAGGACCATTTGTAACGCGGCCAATACGTAACGACTATGACTAGTAGCCGCACAGAAGCCGTATATAGTGTGTACATACTCCCCTAATAACGACGCGTAATGCATGTGCGCCATTGGGAGCGCGTGCCTTCCTCTATACGTATATATACGCGCACAGCTTGTGCGCGTATATATACATTGTTGTTCCCCGAGAAGTCAGTCGGTGGGCTGCACAAATACTGGATCTTTTGCAGAGAAGTCGTCTTAGCCTACCCTGTGCCGTCGTCGTCCGTTGTCGTCCGTTGTCGTCGTCGTCTTAGTAGTAGTAGTAGTAGTAGTAGTAGTAGTAGTAGTAGTAGTAGTAGTAGTAGTAGTAGTAGTAGTAGTAGTAGCCATAGGCGTGCGCACAGGGGGGGGGGGGCGCAAGACCTGCCCCGTACATTGACCCTTCTAGTCACATAGGAGCGGGGGGGGGGGCGCAAAATCTGCCCCATCCATTGACTTGATAGGGGGGGGGGCGCTGCGGTGAACCTTTGCCCCCCCTGATGGCGAACACTGCGCACGCCTCTGGTAGTAGTAGTAGTAGTAGTAGTAGTAGTAGTAGTAGTAGTAGTAGTAGTAGTCACGCAGGTCACGTGACCAGAGGCGGGAGTGAATAAAGAAAAAAAATTATGATGATGACGATGACTTTTTTGCACCGATAGTCATCAGCATTAGCGCTTCGCTGTCCGACGTTTACGCGGCGTGGAACTGAATCAGATCACAACAAGGAACTTTATTAAGTGCCCTGCGAATTCGTGGGATGGGCCTGCGTACCCTCCCCCCCACCTCGCCCCCTAGACTTTGGATAAGGGTTGC
Organism: Rhipicephalus sanguineus; assembly: GCF_013339695.2. Lineage (NCBI taxonomy): Eukaryota > Metazoa > Arthropoda > Arachnida > Ixodida > Ixodidae > Rhipicephalus > Rhipicephalus sanguineus. Next base: position 57,385,715 of record NC_051186.1, read on the forward strand.
TGGTCCTTTGCGGCTTCCTCGGCTCGCCGGACGGCCCAGAGTTCGTGCTCCAGGTCTTAACTCAGCAACGCAGACTCCCAGCGCGCGCTGAGGCTATCGCTATTTGAGGCCGCTTCACGGTTATTGCGTATTATACCTGGCCATTCCCTCAGGATATACTCTATAGAGTGGCTCTATAGAGTCTCGATGTCTGCACCTGTCTGCGATGCAATGATTTTTTTTTGTTTTAGTTATTCCAACACAAACTTGCCTTTTCTCTCCCGTCGAACAAACAAGACGTTGACGACACAGCACTCGTGATGCCTATAGGATGGCTGGAATTAATTTCACGGGTTCTAAGAACCGAATCTTATATACCTACTACGTTGAATATATTCCAGGCGATACGGTTGCAGCTATAAACACGCATATCGAGCTAATTTTACGAAATTATCCGACGAGGAACTCGTGTTTCTCACCCTCGCCAGTTTTTGTAGGGGCCAATGAATGAATGAATACGTAGACATCCGTGAAATCGTCACCCGGCCCGTACGTATTAAGCGATATCATGCGACGAGCCATATTGCACTATGAAAATTCGGCCAATACATGAGCTGCGCGCCGGAGCGTCACGTATCATTTAATGGGATTTGTGTATACCGTTGTGTACCATTGTGTACCTTGTGTACTTTGTGTACCACTCGTGTATCCCTGCATGGCTGATAATAGACTTGTCACCAAAGCCACGACCACAGAAAGGACACACAGACAGTATAGGGCGCTGCTCTCTTGCCTACGTGTCCTTTTCGGTGCTACGTCTCCTATTTCTGGCGGTTGAATATGCCCCTGCTACACCAACAACTAGTACTAATACAAGGTATGGCTCTATACAAGAGTCAACAGGGCCCCCTATGAGCGTCTCCGCTTTCCTGGATCGGCGCAACACAGCCTATATACATGCAGGGGAAAGCCGTCTCGGTCCGGAAGAGCGTCGCTCACAAAAACACAAGGCGGCTATATTTTTAAAGGACGTGCGTCAGCGACTTCCTGGATTAGCCGGTACGCGCCTAATTTCGAGGGCTTCTCGAGCACGTGTAATGTGTGTATTGTACGTACATAGGCGTACTGCAAACGAAGTATGGAAATTCCCAACCGTGCAGCGGCGTCGAAATCCCCGTTCCACTTTTCCGACCAGCGGCACACCGTAGAGCTGTGCATCCGTGGTAATCGTGCAGCAACAACTAGATATGACACGACGTCACTAAAACAGCCATGTTGGAGTACCAGCATGACGGAACGCTAAGTTTGATGTAACGTCAATGTTATCACTACGTTGCATGCAGGTTCGTTTCGTTATTCACGCAGAAAGGCTTCAAAATATTCCAGCAGCGTCGTTGGCACAATGGAGCACGTTAACCGCCACGTGATCATGCTGCCTTGACGTCATCAAAGCCGCCATGTTGGAGCACCAGTAGTTTAAGACCCCTGACGTCATGTGCACGTGCCCAGTGGGTGTCGTGTGGTCCCCTTGTTGAGCTCTTCTGTGAAGCGGGGACGTTTCTTGTGTGTGAACATTTCATACGTGTGAACATTGCTGCTGACGCGTGAACATTGTTGTTGTGAATGGACATTTTGAAGCGTAAATTTTGTATTGCTTTATGGTTATCGACGACATCATGATGCAAATTATTCTTCAAGATAAGAGGTGAAGCCCAAGCCATACAACCTCTCTCTAAACACATTTAATTAAAAAAAAAGTACACATGCTCTATAAAAGATCGGGTATCTTCGTGGTCACTAATTGAGGCATCCCAGCGCTCGGGCCATTAAAAGGGCACGTCGTTCATTGCGCTTTCACCGCTTACGCTTAACCTCTTAACCTACGCTGTACACCGCTTAGCGGTTCTGGCAATTTTGCCAGCTTCAATACTGCCAGATCCATGGTCGACATCGATGCGCCACTCTACCAATGAAGTCACACGCGACGGTCCTGTTCATATCACGTGACATCGGACTACTGAGGCGCAAATAGACTCTACAGTTGCAAATACTGCACGTGAAGTCGATGTCGGTGTTCTATCGTCACGTTGCTCTGGCTACGGTTGACTGCTCGCCTGAGACAACAAGGGCGATAAAGTATTCGTCAATGACGAAACCATTCGTGCGCCTCATTGCGTCGCTCAGCTGAAGCCAAATGGGGAAGCATTATTGTACACTGCTATTGTTGTATACATACAGTAGGACATAGGGAAGCATTATTGTAGATAGCATCTTGTTGTACGTAGAGTGGAACGTAAGAATTGGAGGAGAGCTCAATCACTTGGTTGAATGAAGACGATGAAGATCGAATGTTGGTGTTTTAACAGCAAATATAGCCAACATTTTTTTCTGGGGGGGGGGGGGGCAGTTACAGTTCCTTTATTTATATGATGAAGTTGTTATAAAGGGACATTAAAGAGCAAAAAGAATTTTCTCACAGTAGTAAAGTACTCTTTCACGATACCAAAAACACCGCGCTTGCTGCGAGAAAACGCGCAAAAACAAAATGTGGGTCGCGACGCCACCTTGAAGTTTCCGCACCATTCGCCGTGACGTCACATGTTTTGACGACGCCTACTAGGGACTACGTAGTTCCTAATCGGTAAAAATGAAGTACATTGTCCTCTGAGGGGGCCACAGACTTAGCATACCAAGTTTGGGGTAATTTTGTTGAGCCACTGGCGCCAAAATACGATAAATACACATTGAAATCCGTGACGTTACGCAGGGAGTTTCGGCGCGAAACTTAAAAATGAAACTTTGAACTTTATTTTCTCCTTTATTAATGAACCTATGATGGCGAAATTAACGGCATTAGAGTTCTCAGAGCACACTACATCGGTCAAGACTGATTCACTGTTTCTCTTTATTGTCCATTTAATCCTGTAGTAAACATTTGACGCGAATACTATTGCAGCTCTCTGAATGCTGTGTTTATTACTTGACGTGATTCCTACTGAAACCTTGTTACAGAATGACTCATATATGTTATAATTATAATGTGACATGCCTATTTTTGCTGAGAACGTCGTATGCTGTCAATATAAGGGTATTCAAGGACCCAGACAAGCTGCGTAAAGCAGCTTTTAGCCCTGAAAACGATCCAGGATTTAATGGCGAAAAAAAAAGAAACCCTCTGATAGGCTGATTAGTCGACATAAGTCAACAGTTTTCCAACATCAGCTACTATTTTCCTTTGCAGAGCAAACAACAGTCATCATATAGCCAACATTACACGGCATTAGTGGATAATATACAACACGTGCCAACTTTAGCCGAGTGCCGGTAGTATGCGAGAGGATAAGGTAGTTGCACTAGATCAGAAATTTTCCTCGTCAAAACGTCATCGCGACAATCGTGGACGAGGTCATATACCTTTACAGAATCAGTGGCTGGAAGAGGAGGCCAGTGATTGTATTAAACAAACAAACAAACAAACAAACAAACAAACAAACAAACAAACAAACAAACAAACAAACAAACAAACACGCATGTGCTTCACAAGTAGCACGCTGTGATATATCACTGCCTACCTAAAGACAATTTTATTTTTCACTCATTGCGCCGTCATCTTTGCCTCTTGAACGATTCCTCAATTTTCGTATGTTGCCACGTCAAATTAACGATGTAACGAAACGCCGAATGCATCCGCAGAGTCATTTTCATGCAGTTAGCCTGTACCGTACTAGTAACCGTTCATTTAGAATAGTTACAGATACAAAAACAGAAACGCTACTGGCCCAAGACGGCAGGCATTTAAACGCACCCTTAACTAAGAGCGTACGCATACAAATAAATAAAAAAAGAGTCTAAAGCTGAAGCGATAAGTGGTTCACACACTGAACCAGAAGGGGGGACGGGGATTGGGGAGTTCAACATCACCCCCCCCCCCCCCCCGAACGAAATTTCTGCCTACGCCCCTGCTGAAGACGGTCGCATATTTACACATACACACTAAACATTTTACACCCTTAAATGTGTCAAAACGGTGTTAATGTCATTTACACCCTTAAGGGTGTAAAATGTTTAGTGTGTACGGCGACGATAGGCCGCTTACAGGTCATGCAGAGACACACACAGACTTCCCAGCTATAGTCGCTGGGAATACCCCGATGGAGGAAACCAGAACGGATATCCCGGATTCTGTCACGTACACCACCCGAACAACGTCTCCCCTCCTTGCTCTAGCGTGCATTCTTTGTTTCTGGCCTCATTTCCATTACCGCGGCCACCGTTTTTTATGAAACCAGAAAGCTCGCCAGCCGCGAACGTTCCACGGGCGTACTACAGACAAGAGATGAAAAATTCTTGAACACGGGGCGTCACAGGAGCTAACGTTCCGACAAGTGGTCTTGTCTTCTTCAAGGCAGCAACCTTAAAGAGGACAAGACCGCTTGTCTAAACGTTGGCTCCAGCGACAGCCCGTGTTCCGAGGATTTTTTCAGTTCTTCCAACCTCTATCTTCTTCTGACCTTCCGCTTTGTTTTAATTACCACAGTCAAGTGATTAACAACTGCGTTCGGGACCTTCGAAGTATACTTGCTCTGTGCCGTAGGTGGGAGGAATTCTGGCGTCATTGTCGGGCATTCATTCGTTCCTTTCGCTGCCCGGGCACCCAAGCAGTAGTTACGTAAAGATCGTTGTGTATTAATAACCTTAAAACTCAAATTTCGTTATAGGAGCCGCTTCGTAATAAAAGATACGCACTGTTAACAATCGCAAGAGAGTAACGACATAAGAAATTTTCCGATACGCAGGTCATTTTGTTGTACGCAGTCGTTATATATAGTCAGAACGTTTACTCGAAAGAAAGAAACTAAAAAAAAAAAAGAAAACGCGACCAGCTGGAAAGATAGACAACGTGCATTTATATACAGCGTCCAGTTGTAATACGTGCAGCCTCGGGCAGATCAAAATGCGATAAGAAATAAGGGATATAAAAGAGCTGAAACAAATGTTGAGAAAAATCAGAATCAAATTATTTAGCACACGGGTTTCAACGCCTCAAAGAAACATCTATCCAGTTTATTTAGCTTTTTTGTCCCCTTGTTTATTTGATGTGTTTGTATACTGTGAACGCGAAGCAACTTACACGAATGCTCGCGGTTCTGACCTGCATCGAAATACGACCGCCGCGGCCGGGATTCGAACCCGCGACCTGGCGCTTAGTAGGGTGAACGCCATACCCACAAGGCTACACCACGGCATGAACAGAATCCAGAAAGAAAGAAAGACTATAGTATCAACTTTCTAACACGAATGAATAATTGAAAAACATAAAACAAGTCGCGCTAAAAATGGCACAAAGGACAGGAAATATGAGAGTTAGCTGAGCCGCAGCTGCGAGTGTTTCTTTTTTTTTTTTCTATAGGGCTATCATGTTATGACCCGACAGAGGTTAGAAATAGCGCGCTCGTAAAAAATTTTACTACGCAGCTCGCAATCCCTACGCAAAAAACAAGAAATATATAGTTATACACCTTGGTTAGGCTACATGGTGTGCCCGACACGAATGCAGAGTTGCTCACGTTGGCAGGCATACACACGGCCTTTAACGACGTCCCGTGGTTACCACTGAACGTCCACCCTAAATCATCTCAACTGGCTGCACCAAACGTGTCGCGAACGACCCTTAAACACTGTCATCGCTGCCGGGTTATTGCTTCGGAGGCGTAATAATGGCGAGCGTAAAAATTACGCTACTTATCAATTGTTTCAATTGTGGTGGTACTCGGGGTAGCGCTATAAACGTATACACAATGTATCTCGCCCGATATAGTGGCGCGCGGGCAACGTGGTAACGTTCGATAGAAAATAAAGAACAGAATGTAAGAAAATGTTCAGCATCAAGGGCAGCTTCGGCGTAAAACTATAGACACGGAAATATAGAGTCTGGCTATATACTCCCGGCCGACACACACCGGCTTTTATGTAGTCGCGGTCTGGTTATTGGTTAACAGTGCTCCGAAGTTATAGCTCGGAGATTGAACATTTTAACCACGCTAGCATGCACGTGTGAAGGAAAAGACAACTGTGTCCTGCGTCGCACCGCCTTGCATCGTGTTGACAAGCGACAAAGCACTCCGTGCACGGAAAACAATTATTGAACGCCGAGGTGTACGTCTCACCGAATGGCCACTCCCAAAGACGTTAAAAAAACAAACAAACAACAACAACAACAACAACAAAAAAAAACATCCACTACCTCCATATTCATAATTTTGTAAGCGTTCCCAAAAACTTTCGAGCCGTAAGTACATGTTTGATTCTATATGACTCAAAGAGTTAAAAAAAGAAAGAAAACATACACTTGGCATATTCGAAACCCTCAAGGGGATCGCTGTCAAACGAAATGTTTTTTTCAGCGTTAGTGTTCGCTTACAAAGAAATATTTGAAGACGTTTTGGACGTCAACTAGGTTTTGACGAAATAGAGACGTCCTGAGTGTTGAAAATCGGGAGTTCGCGTCTTCAAATATTTCTTTGCAATTAAGGTGTCAAATAGAAATTGTAAACTACCGGATCACTCCTTGGGTGATCGTAAGAACTCCCCATTTTTAACATTAAGGACGTCTCCGATTCCGTCAAACCTGTAGTCGACATCCAAAACTACACAGCGTACGTGGAGGGCGGCGAACGTTCCAGAGAAATACCACGGGGTCATTCGCCACGCGGAAGAAGAAGCAGAGGATGTGTACTGTCCGAACGGCACGTAGGACGGGACGCCCGCTTCGACCTCTGAAAGTGTCTCGAACTTCTTCTCGCCGTATTTCGCGGACAGCGCATGCCGACGAGACTGACGCACCAACTTCTCGGACATCCAGCGGCCACCGCTACCCCCGTAAGATCCGCATTGCAAATAAATGCCGGTATCAAAGCGGCGGCACATAAAAAAAAGTACGCGAGGGCCTGTGTAAGATGGCATCACTCGGTGATGTCCGAATAAAGAGGAGTTCCTCCGATGCCCACTGCGACGGCTCCTACATGTCTGGAGGAATCAAACAAACACGGATGAATCAAACAAACAAAAAGCCACGGAGGAATCAAACAAACAGGAACACTCCGTAAAAGGAGTCCAGACAAATCGTCTCGTCCCTTTCCCGCTTATCACTAGCCAGACGCGGAGACTGAAAGGACAAAGCACCGTCGCCGCACCTCCGCGAGAGGCCAAAGATACCAAGCGTTGATACGCGGAAAGATCACCGCCGCGACGGCACTGAGGACAAATGAGAAGGCGAGGGGGCGCTGTCAGTCTCTCTTTAGGGCCGGCGCCCGTCTTCGTGACGTCACACGCTCTCCTTTGACGTCACCGCGGTCGACGGAGGTGGGAGTGGCCCCCACGGCTTCCCTTTGACCCGGAGGATGCAGAGGACACGCACGTGTGCTCTCCAGACGACAACTTAGAGAGAGAGAGAGGGAGGGAGAGAAGGATCACTGTCCACCTCTTATAGGTGGCGCTGTGTGACCACCCACCCTCTCTCTAGAGGTCGCTCGTCCGTACGTCCGGCGGTCAAAAGCGTGTCAGGTGTCACGTTGCTCCAGTCACGAGGGTCCTCTTTTCTGGGTGGTGGACGACGTGCGCGACTCAACGTCATGCTCTTCTTGTCCGGACACCACGTGCGTGTCGTCATCCGTCCGCTCCCCGACCTTGACCCCCGAGATCAGAGGCAGCTGGAGCCGCGCAGGCATCCTGCCTGTGTTTCGGAAGGGGACGCGAGATCAGCGAACCCCCGGGAGAAGCGTGAGCCCCTCGCCGCTTTTGAGACCAGCGTGCACATGCGCTGATGGCTTGCAGGGACGTCCTTGTGAAGAGTATGTGGGTCGTATCGCCCAGGTTGGCCAGCGTGTTTTAAAGAGGGGACACTCCTGACACGACGATAGCGCTAGTCGGCCAGCGACCAGGTTCGTTTTATGTTGCTGGTCTCGGACGAACTTAGCTGGAGCACGCGCGTGAGAGCGGGCACGTTCGCCACTTATGTAGCCTGACATCGACAGCAAGATGCGGGAGACTTCGGGGTGCGCGTAACGAGTTTGTTCACGCCGGCGCACGAAGAACCAATAGAAGTTCGAGAAAGGCAGCGTAATACCGGGCCGAAGAATCGGGCGAATCGGTAAGTGCGTTTGCGGCTGCGACATCGCGAGTAAAAACAAGTATTAAAAAAAAAAGAAGGAAGGACGTCGAAACGTCCAACGAAAATGGCTCATGTTTTCATTGCCAGAACGGCTCCATAAAAATATCATCGCGATGAACTCCCACGCTGGCTGTGCCCTCCTTCCCGCTCAGCAAGAAGGGGACAACTTGTGTCGGTGTTCACCGGCGGCACACTGCGGCTGCACTATACTATACTATACTATACTATACTATACTATACTATACTATACTATACTATACTATACTATACTATACTATACTATACTATACTATATACTATATTGTACCGTGTGAAGTAACGGCTTAGACTGTGAAGGCGTTTTTTTTTTCAAGTGCACGTCCGCAATAAAGTCAGTCCAGGTCTGTCTTTCGTCATGGTACGCTCGTTAATTTCTGCTATTACGTATTTAACAAGGAGATCAGCCGTAAATGTCTCGTTGCCCGGCTCCTTGAGCAAAACACGGCAGGCTAAAGTGGTGGTACAAAAACCCACGTGACCCACGTCACCAATAACGCCATGCCGTGACGTCACAATGACGTCACACATCTTCGAAATTGGTGTCATCGTGGGGCGTCATCAGATGGCATCGTCGCTTGGGCAAAGGTGGGCCTATTCCGCGGCTGGTGAAACAACAGATGATGTGCAGAAAGCTTCAATGGGTGATGAGAAATAATGCAGTAGAGTATCTGGGGTTTAACGTCCCAAAACCACGATATGATTATGCGAGACGCCGTAGTGGAGGGCTCCGGAAATTTCGACCACCTGGGGTTCTTTAACGTGCACCTAAATCTAAGTACACGGGCCTCAAACATTCTTGCCTCCATCGAAAATGCAGCCGCCGCGGCCGCGATTAGATCCCGCGACCTTCGGGTCAGCAGTCGAGCGCCATAACCACTAGACCACCGTGGCGGGGCTGAGAGATAATGCAATCGACTAAGAGCGTCGAGGTAACTTAATTTAATCGTTATGTATTGCAAGATTTCTGGTCCCAAATTGTATGACGTAACGCATTACCAAGTGTGCTCCTGGCTTTCGCCTTCAAGTGTTACGGAGTGTAACACACTGCTGAAGTTTTTGTTGTATTGTTCGTATAATGATGTTTTAACAATTATACAATTGTTTTCTATTTATCCTGATTCCCTTCAGAACGTATTCTTCGTCACTGTTTCTTCGCACTGTTAATCACTGCTGCTCAAATACACTAACGTGTACACTATTAGTAGACGGTCCCCCCGGCAGTTTCTTACTTTGGGAGCTCCCGATGCTGTGCAATGTGTAACTCACTTCTATACTATATCGACAACAAACTTCAACTCAGTGACTGCTGATGTGGTCCGCTGCGGTCACCGATATAGAAACCACGGTCCGCTAGCTCTGTGAAAGGTAAAAAAAATAATAACAATAATAATAATTCCGTAAAACTAGAACTAGGCAGAAAATCGGCCCTATGATAGTGCGCTCGCAGTAAATAAACGCGCTTTGCCCTGTCATGCGCAGTCGCGAACCTATATACTCGACCGTGCCGCAGTGATGTCATGATACGACGTCACAATAAAAGGTCAAAAATTTCGACGCGACAGGCGGTTAATTTAAGCATGACATGCGGTTAGAGCAGCGAAAATGTGGTCAAAGTGACGTGTTCGCGTAAACGCGTATTCGAAGGTCGAAATGCGACTCTTCCGTCATGGGCGTCAGCAGCGGGGTGCAAAGGAGCACTTTCCCCCCTCAAACCACAACAGGACTTGCCCCCCCCCCCCCCGAGCTACACCAGCGGTTCCCCCCCCCCCCCTTCGATTCAACACTGGTTTGCACCCCTCAAGACAAAATCCTGCCGACACTCGTGTCTTCCGTCGCAATAAGGAATGTACAGGGGGTTTCTTAAAATGGCGAGAAAGAGAAGCAATTAATGCACCCTGGGACTTTATACGCGGAGAAGTGCACTGAAAAAAAAAAGCATAAACCACAGAATACACGATCAAGACGAACGAACGAAGTGGTCGGGGAATGAGATACGAGCCAAGATAATTGTCGCTCAAGATAGACATAGAAGTGTTGTAACTACAGAATCAGATTGATTTATGTCTATAGCATAGCAATCAATCAATTACGATTGATTTATGTCTATAGCACTACACAACCAAGTCATCGTGCAGTCATCTAATTGCGCCTAATGACACTCATATCCCAAGCGTGAAAATTTCTGAATTTCGCTACGTCATCTATAGTTCCCAATCTCACACGACTTCGCTTCCTTTGACACCTATTACGTAACATTAACAGGTTTAACCAGTGTTGGGACAAGGCTAAAGTTATATCGACGGAGCATTGGAAACGTTGCACTGGCAAGAGTGCATCGCGCACGCCGCTATGCTAATTAGTTGCGATGGCCACGTCATCGTGTTTATCACTAAACAATAATGACAAGCTGCGTATGAATGGACAGTCCAAGTGGCCAAACCGGCATTTTACGCATTATATTTGTTTTTGCTTGTGCCCTCGCAAGCACTGACTTAATTCCCAGAACACAGAATTATGACGGCGTCCCGCATGTTCTGTTTTCTTCTTATTCTTCTTTCTCCCCTTTTTCTTTTTTTTCTTTTGCTTCTTTTTACGTGAATCGAGTTCTGCTGCCGTAATCAAGCGTATGGCGCCACACAACGGGCGAAACGTCCCACGAGGAAGGTGTGCATTTTTTCTCACTATAGTTCCCTGCAGCGGGGGCCCGCAAGTGCGGACGTTACCGCAGGCAACAACAAAGCGCGGACGGTCACCTTTCGTTGTCATTTTTCTCCTGATTGGCCGAGCGATCCGTGGGCTGCACCGTGCTGCACGGAACTACGGAGACCGCCGACTAGCGCGCATCGCAGGTCAATCCCTGCGGAGCTTTGCGTGAAAAACCACGCCTCCATCCGACGCTCTCGAAGACGGTTTTCGTGGAATACCCAAGCAGACGTTGTAAACGCTGCTTTAGAGTCTACGCAGTTGGGGGAAGCCCTGTGGTGGTATGAGTCATGCTGAACCTGAATGGGCACCGGCGGAGTAGGCGTACAGCTAGTTATAGAGGCGTCCGTGTCACGCCACCTCATTGTGAAGTATTGAGGGGTGTGGCGGCTAGTCGGGTCACATGACCCTAGTAATTAGAACACCTGGTCTGCGCTTTGAATATCACGTCACCAAATACAGCAAGCGCTCTCTCTGGAAGGAAGACACGGTTTCAAAGAAAAAGAGGTGTACCCGCATTCAACGTCACACACGCGCCATATCGTGGTTGCAATTCCGAAAGTTACTGTTCATGATTCATAAATGGCAGACTCTTTGCTGACCAGAAGAGGGGCATTGACATCCCCTGCACTTTTTACCATCCACTCTTTATTCATAGCTAACACGGAGAAACTCAATTTACCCTGCCCTGGTATATATATACATCCTCATCGAAAGAACAACGCTATTCGTGCACATCCCGATTTCGATGCTGTACAGATGAACGAATTCATCATCATAATTGTTCATAAGCGGTTTGTGACGTGACGGGGTATGCCTGATCTGAGCAAAGACATGGGCTAGACACGGGGCAGCGTACAAAGGGTGTACTTTACGTTTATGGACTCTATGTACTCCAAGAGCTAAGGAGTAGCCGGCGCCTTATTCGTGCGCCAACATCTCCAACACGTCAATAAAAAAAGGGAAACAGGAGAGACAGGAAAGCAGGGAAAACAGGGAAAACAGCGCTTGTGTCGTGTGTTCAATCTTTCTCCGTCCCGTTTTTTGCGCTGTTCCCCTCAGTATCATGTACCAGCTGGCCCTTCAAGAAACCCTTCTGCGATGTTAACCAGTTTAGCATAACCCGTATGCCACCCGGCACAGGGGAAAGGGATAGGGGGGAGACTGAAAGAAGAGAGGGAGGGGGAGCACACACACACACACACACACACACACACACACACACACACACACACACACACACACACACACACACACACACACACACACACACACACACACACACACACACACACACACACACACACAAAACGTCACAGAGCGGCAGTCTTGTGCGGTATACGACATTATTACGAGTCTACAGCCGCTCGTGCAAACCTGTTGTCCTGAGACATTTTAACGATGCCTTTGTTGCTTTAATTCTCGATGCTTTCTCGGGATGACATTCGAGGAGAGTTGTTAGTGACATCGGTCTGTGGTCAAGGCGAGCGAGAGAGATTGATTGACCATCTCTGCACAGCGTAGCGAGGACAGTCGCAGAGAATATGCTGCAAGGTCTCCTCAACACCACAGACGTCAGGGGTTGTACAAAAGAACGCAAGAGCTTGCGGACCCCAGCGGCTAGGGGTCCCCGACACTGACTATCTAATTTTCGTTAATGCGTGGTATTCACACGGCGGCTAGCCTCTCTGACATCGCTCGCCTTGGTTGCTTTCGTATTCAAGAACAATCTGAAGGCAGGTATACGTTTTGGCAGCCGAACGGAAGCCGATTGCCGCACTAGCGAGCAAACTCAAACAAGCAGCCCACAAGTGGCTGTGTGAGAAACGCTGCCGTCGCTGACGTCAACGGGAACGCGCGCTTCTACCTAGCCGAGGCGTCTCTCCCTTCCAAACGGGGTCAGGCGGACGTGCCAAGGTTCGTGGAAACGAACCTTGCCCTATGCACACACGCACACGGCGCTGTGTCTTGTATAAGTGTAGCGGCTGATGCTAAAAATAACCCCTCGAACGACCTCCTATAGCTCGCTTATGTCGCTTATGTCGGCGTGTCGCCGCGCATGCAGAAGCTAAACATTAATGGAAACGCAGATGCAAAGCCGATGGCACTGATAGTAATCTATAAACTATGCGCGTAACCTCCCGTTCTGGTCAGATAAATAGCACAACGAAGGTCTCACCGAAAGCGTGAGTCATCACATGGTGTTCGCAGAATCACAATTATAGTATATGGTAAGAGTAACGACAATTTTCCTGTTTTTCTGTTTACTAGGTGGTCTCTGCCTCATGTTGACGTCTCAATTACCTGGAAGCAGAAGGACAATAAATTGATTCCTTCACGATGCAACTCGGATATTGACTCGCTTTTTCCCAGGTTGTAGTTCTGGAAAAGCGTGTTGACGCGAATGACTTAATGAGTGAGTGAGTGAGTGAGTGAGTGAGTGAGTGAGTGAGTGAGTGAGTGAGTGAGTGAGTGAGTGACGTAATGAGTTACTGAGCTAATGAGTGAGTCGAGTATGGGTGAGTTTTAGTGAATGAGCGAGGGTTAGTGAGTGGGTGAGTGCTTGAGTGAGTGACTTAATCAATGAATGAGTCGAGTATGGGTGAGTGTTAGTGAGTCAGCGAGTGAAGACAATACTATTATTAAAAACGAGGGCACTTTATCGCAAACCACAGCGTTATAGTCCTTCAGGCGCACTAGTCGAAGATGGGCACATTACCTAACTCATCCGGAAAAAAGCTGCACCTTCCTTGGAGACTGGGACCGACTGCAAATGAGTCGAGCAAATGAGACATTACTGTATATAACTGCGTGGCTGGCTACTGTAACTGCGCATAAATGTTAAAGGTGGGTAGCAAGGATATCAGCAAAAAATCTCATTTGTTTCACTGTAGTGATAACAAATTCTGCGCTTCCTCATATGAAAACGGAATCTGTTAAAATGAAATTAACTAAAAAATCACACCATCTCCCGCTAAAGGGGACCATGATGCGAGGCGAAGCAGCGTTTCGGCATGTAGAGCCCGCGTTTCAGAGGGGTAGTGGAGAGAGGGAAAGCGGAGAGGGGGAAGAGGAGGGGAGAGGTGTGTGGAGAGCGAGAGGAGGTGTGTGGAGATGGCTTGCGCGTGCGCAGTAAGGGTGGTCACGCCGCACACCACCACCACCGCCACCACCACCGGATTGAACTCCGCTATAAGATGCTTCACATCTAATTCACATATCAAACCGTCTGCCAGCTGTGGGGTCTCGAGCGAGCCGCTCTCGGAACAAACGGACCCAGTTACACCATCGAGCAAACGAAGACGTGGACATTTATTAACATTTTACATAACAGCGAGACCATCAGCCGAATCTTATAAATACCTAGTAACATGATAAATAACCAAATATAATGACAAAATACAACACACAAACAGCATAACACGTACAATGTACCGCGACATGCGGCGTCGCCGACGTTCGACTCACTCTGGGAGTCCGCAGTATCGTTCCCGCGGACCTCCTGCGAGAGACGTCCGACCAAGGCCGCGCCAAACCCCACAAAAAGGAGAGAAAGTGGTCTTCCTCGTGTGCCCGCGTAACCACGCTCCCCCCAGGCGGCGCTGCTGGCGCCACCGCGCGAGCACAGCGCCACCTCTAGCTCGGCGGCGTTTAAGCGAACTACGACTACTACGCCGGACGCGCGTGCGCCATGAGGCGAAAACGACTTTACAAGGGGTGAAAGCACCCCCCTCCCCACAGCACAACACAGAAAAAAAAACAGTTCCAAAACCAGTGAATCTGTATTCTCTATTCAAATCTGTAGTAACATTACAAAAGCTGTTTTTGCTTGCCCTCTTTAGTGGCACAATCACCGAGTGACTTTTGTTGCTCTTCCAAGCATATCCGGTCGAGCGCCTCCTACCGTTTCTAAGAATATTCACAAAAACTCTTCTAAAAATAGAAATAGATGGTTCTGGTTTCAGTTAAAAGTTATATTGGATAAATATGATATCGGAGCATAAGTTTACTAAGATAAGGGTCAATTAACTGGCACAATAATTAATGAAGATTAATTCATTGCGTTCACAGAAAATAGGGGGGGGGGAGGATAAACTTTATTGAAAGCCAAGTGGGAATGGGGGAGTTCATTGAAAGATGGTGAGCAGCTGGGATTGATGCGGCATCTGTCGGAGCAGAGCTCAACCACGCGCTTCTTTATACGTGGCCTCCGAGATCCGCTCCGGGAGCGCGCGAAACACAAAATTAACCCAAGGAATACACTGCAGGGCACACGAAAGCTGTGCTCGTGCCACTGCCACACACTTACGTCAAGTAAGCAAGCTCGCCTCCAGAGAGAGAGAGAGAGAGAGAAAGAGAGAGAACAAAACTTTATTATCACATAAGGTGGGGCATCGTAAGTGGTCGGGGCCCCTATTCCAGGGTTCCGCTGGCCCTTGCCATCATGTCTGCTCGTTGGACCAGCCAAAGCTGACCATCAAAGGCCGAGGTGGACAGCAGTGCGTCCCATTGTTCCTCTGGGTTGTTCATGTTGCGGAGTTCTTCGATAGGTAGTGTACACTCCCACGTAATGTGAAACACAGTTGGTGTGGTCCCGCACCACGAACTCTGTATATATCTCTGTGTGCTGTAGGGTAGAATACGTTTAGCCTGTGTAAGTTGGTGTATGTATTTGTCAGGATTATGCGTATCAACGTCGACTCCATTGCAGATTGTTTTTTTTATCATTTTACAGTGCAGTAGACAAGATACATGCGTTCGTCTCCGCAACGTAGGTCCTGGAACTATCTCATACAAAAAAAAAAAAGAGGGCGAATACGCGCTTGTTTGCCGCCTTCACACGTCAATGAAGCCACACCTCTCTGTATAGCACCGCTTCACCGATAAAACATATTTGCCGAAATGCGCAGGAAACGGCTTGACGCCATATAACCGCGAAGCTAATATATCACCCATGTGACAAATCAACCCCTTAAAGACAACAACAAAAGCTCATCATGCCCATCTATAAGGAACCCCAAGCTGTACACTCATACGCAAATCCACTCCGTCAGCCGCAAACATGCGTCCTGTTATGGCGTTTGCATGCAGTCGCGAAACCATTTCGACCTCGCACATTACGCCATGTATATACGGGTCAAGATTCCTCACATCACGGGTCGATCTGTTTAGCTTCTCCTCCTCCCATAACCTCAAAATGACGCGATCATCAGAGTTGAAAGCTCCGGAACTGCGTAGCGTCACGCGGACTCGTGCGCACATCCTGCTGCCCTTTCCCGCTCCACTCCCTGTACAAAAAGCCACCGAGCATATAGATATATATATATATTCGCAAAGCAAGCTCCCCAGCTAGCAGCCGGCCGGCCGGCCGGATGTCGTGGTTATAAATACTAACACCGACTCGACGACCGCCATCACAAGACCCGGGAGGAGGAGAAGGTCCAGAAGGGGTGCGCCGCACGAAAAGTCATCGCAGGTCTGGTCAAAGGGCGTAAGAGGTGGCGAAAGAGGAAAAAGAGAGAAAGGGTTTCATGCATTCCTTACACACACACACACACACACACACACACACACACACACACACACACACACACACACACACACACACACACACACACACACACACACACACACACACACACACACACACACACACACACACACACACACACACACACACAGAGCCGATGCCGTCAGCAGGCATGGCTTTCTCAACGTCGTTATGACGACAGCGACACCGTCGCGTGGTCGGTGTGTGGCATATAACGAGCCGGTGGAGAAGAAGAGGTGGCGACGCTAACCAAGATTATCAGCAAACGTGAAATAAGTTAAAAGGAAGAAAGACTGCAGGCAAGAGAGGAGACAGGTGGCGCGCTAAAAGCTATACATACCAGCTCAGATGCATGCATATGCAGGCGAGGCTTAGTATGCGGACGGCACGACCAGCCCCGTTTATCATGCCGAATCCGGGCGCGAGTGTGTGTGCATACACTTCTTTCTTTCCTTGCGCCTTGGCAAGCTGCAAGAGCGAGGAGCAGGATGAGGGAAAGGAGGAAAGGTGGCAACACGGGCAGAGATCGAAGGAAGAACGCGCGACGCAGCCGGGTGGCGAGGTTTATTCACAAAGGCTCTCTCTGCATTTGCGAAACGCAATCAACGACGAAGAGGGGCTACACTCGGGTCGACTAGATGGATTGTGAAGAAAGGGCAGGAGGAAAGAAGAAGGAGAGGAGGAAAAAAGAGGGAGGAAGGACACTGTTTTTTTTTGTTTTTTTGACGGTGCCTTGAACCCCGAAGCCGCGGCCATACGGCATTTTTAGTAAACACAAGCTTCTCTGTCTGCGGTGGTCAGACTCGGGGCCAGCACCCTTTTCGGGGCCAAAAACAACTTATCGGCGCGTCTGTGTTTCTAGGATAGATAGATAGATAGATAGATAGACAGACAGACAGACAGACAGACAGACAGACAGACAGACAGACAGACAGACAGACAGATAGATAGATAGATAGATAGATAGATAGATAGATAGATAGATAGATAGATAGATAGATAGATAGATAGATAGATAGATAGATAGACAGATAGACAGACAGATAGACAGATTGATAGATAGATAGATAGATAGATAGATAGATAGATAGATAGATAGATAGATAGATAGATAGATAGATAGATAGATAGATAGATAGATAGATAGATAGATAGATAGATAGACAGACAGACAGACAGACAGACAGACAGACAGACAGATAGATAGATAGATAGATAGATAGATAGATAGATAGATAGATAGATAGATAGATAGATAGATAGATAGATAGATAGATAGATACGAGAAACAGTCGAATGAGTGAACGTCGCTGGAATCAACGTTTTGACAAGCGTACTTGCCAAGACAAAGTCAAGACAAGCATAGGCGTGTGCAGGGTACGCCATTAGGGCAGGGGGAAGCGAAGTTTGAGCGCAGTCCCCCTGCCTTTCCGCCGGTCGAATCTGAAACTCAACGTGGTTCACAACTGATGAAAAAATGAAAATGAAGCAATGACGTGCTTCTCGCTTATGCCTTCCTTTGGACCGTGGCTTTTCGGGAGTAAATACGAGAAGTAAAGAGTTCTTGGATTTCAACATGAGGTGTCTTTGGCCGCCATTGATGACAAGTTCCCTTGAAACTATAGCGAAACGTTGGCCCTCCTTGTCGCGTCAGGCCTCCATCTTCCCCCGAACTTCTGTCCCGCTAAAATGTCATAAGGGGAAAGACAGGAAAGTTAACCACAGGCTGGAGCCACAGTGGCTATCCTGCTCTGGGGAAAAGGACTGCAGGACAGAAGTAGTTCGCACTTTGCGCGGACACCGCGCCGAACACAAAGCACAGCGTCCATCGCACAGAACGTCAGAAGCGGACGCCATATAGTGATCGGTGCGTCGCAAGACGTGCGGAAGTGCTCTCCTTTTAGCGTTGGAAATCGTAGACGCGCAAGGACATGGGTGCCAAGCATGGCCCGAAGCGGTTTGACTGACGATAGCGCCGTGTAGCTTTGGGTTCTGTTGCCGAGATGTTGAAGTCTTGATTATGCGCTATTTCATGAAAACACTACCGACGAAGAAGACGTAGAGACGAACAGAAGTAGACGTCTTCTTCGTCGGTAGTGTTTTCATAAAATAGCGCATAATCAAGACTTCGACATGAACCAACTAGCCCCAATCATCGCCTTACTGCCCAGATGTTACCAACGCATGCCGACATACTATCCAAGCATACCGAGGTATTATCTCGGCAACAGCGCCCAGTACTTCGCGGTTGACGTGAGTCAAACCAGTCCATGCCACGCTGCGGAGCCTTCTTGATAAGCATGCTGACGGTTTTACGATATCAACCATAGTTGAACTAAGAACACGGGTGCTTTTCAATTACGACCACATTGAAATGCGGCCACCGTGACCGGGAATCGAGCCCGCAACCCCCAGCTAAGCAACGCTACACCATACCTTCTAAGCCACCACGGCGGTTAACCTTGAATGTTCGCCTGATTTATATTCTACGGTAACGGTGCGAGGAATGACGTATCCCATATTAGCTGTTTTCTCATTTATCAGCCGCCCGAGTTCGTTACTGACTTTCTTGCATAGCAGCCGGACGTGGGGCGTTTTTTTTTTTCTGTTATCGCTACGCAAACAACGTCAGCACGGGAACTGACGACCGGTTTCTGTAAACAATCTTCGTCACAGTATAACCTCCCGGCCAGTTCTCTTTATTTGTGGCTTTTTCTTTTTTTCGTCTCATCAGCACGCGACGTTTTCAATATTCAGAAGGCGGCACGACCCACGTGATGCATGCAAAGCCAAAACTGGCTCCTCGAACAATCTCTTATGGTCACTTCGCATGAGCGTATAGATAAGCCTCGAGCGAGAAGGAGCGAGCAAATCCCTGTTTTCGCTATAAAGTTCGAGAAGAATTAATCTCTTTTTTTCCAATAACACCGCGGATGCGTGCAAGACGCGCGTCACTTTTCAGTGCTTTTTTTATTTTACTCTTCTTTCTTTTTATCTCTTAATGGAGTTACAAACAGCCTAGTCCGAGCAAAGTATAACGAGTGAAAAAAAGAGATAGAGAGATTCTGAGGTAAACAACGAGAAAACCAGTCCAGTGCGCAGGTTCAACGACGATGCATCCTCTACGATGACGGTCACGCGGAGCCTTTTCTCTGTTTCTTTTTTTGCTTTTTTTTGTTTGCTAGCCTGATTTGCATGTGTGACAGGTCGACCGCCGCTTCTCGGAGATGCGGCATCCAACTTTCTTACTTTCTGCGACCTGTGCGTGCTTATTCTCGTTTTTTTAAAATTTATTTTCACTCCTGACTTTTCACGCGTATCACACAGCGGGTAGCTCAACAACAAAGACCACAAGGATGCAAGGAGGACAGATATGACGACGACTCCTGCCGGGGATCTCAGAACCTGGGCATTAAACACGGCATGCATCTCGCGCAAATTCAAACGCTGTTGCGAGAGTTGGCGCACGCGTGGACCATAACAGACATGCCGTGCTTGGAAAAAACGAGCGGCGGTCAGACCTCTATTTTGTTTGTTTTCTTTTGTTTAAACTACGAGCATTCAAAACAGGCAGCGACATACGGCACTGCTGCCTCAGAAAGCAGTGCCTTAGGCATTTTCCTTTATTTATTTTTTTTCCCCGCGATGTTGCAATGACGCACTCTGCTTCACTTCTCTCCTCCGGCGGCGAAACCGTCTTCGCGAAGAGTCGCTTAATGCGAAACTCGGCTTAATACGAAACCTCCGTCAAGCGTCACATTATAATACCAGACAGCGGAGATCAGTGAATGTGTAGAGGCAACGTGCCCGATTTTCCTTCACGTCTGACCGCGCTGTCCTGACTTAATTAGCAATAAAGCCGAACGAAGCAGAACTGAATCTAGCAGAACGTTTTCTGACTAGAAAATGTTTGAAGCCTGCAAGCCACGTTTGTCGATGGTATAGAAAGCACTATATACCGCACTTTTATTGCGATAGCAATTATATGGACAGTCTCGGCTGGATTTTGCCGTCGCCGTCGCCGTCATGCACCGTATATTTGACGAACACCGCGGCCTCGGCGACCGTTTGTATAGACTACGCTAGTTTTCCTTAGTGCGAGTGTACTGCTCTCTCTCTCTCTCTCTCCCTGTCGTCCTCCTCTCTAATCTTAATTCACTTACCTTCAACATATAGGGTAGCAAACGAAATGCTCGTCTGGTTTAATTCCATACCTCAAACCAGGTTTGCCTTAATTCCCTATACTTATCTCTGTAATCGGAAAAGGAGGCAGATTGGCCGTTACTATAGAGCTATATATACCAGTTGTCTCAAGCTTACCTCAGCTAGCGGGCATCAGTCACGAAAATTTACTCTTGCAAGGACCAAGACAGTAAAGAAGTTAAGAGCGTAAGGGGAGTTTGGGGGGTGTAATTTGTACAAAATGTCAGCTAACGTTACCATTTGAAAGGCCCTTCTCATATAACATATACAGGTCATTTCTGAAGGGAATTTGGCGCCAGGATTCCAACAACATATCGACACCGATCTCGATCACAATGATTAAAACCTGGACGCCGATTCCGAGTTTTGCTCCACGGTTATGCATGCACACATGGTAACCGCAGGGGGTGCCTAATTAAAAAAATATACTCAAGGCCAATCATGCACGATTAGCTCATGAACATACTTATTTAAGAAATAGCAAAAAAATATATCGGACGAAGAGAGTCATATGAGGGCCGCTAGCGAGAGGTCGGCGGACCACGTGTTTGAGACCCCTTACATAGCCAGCACGTGTTATAGCGAGCGGTCATCGACATTTGCTGCAAAACGAAAAGCACTAGCATTCACTGAACATTTGAAAAGTTAACTAATTTGAAAAAGTTAGCGCAACCTGCACCAATTCGCGCAACGTTGGGTCATAGCAGAGCTGGTGCTCACGTTTCATCATTTCTTGTGAACCATCTGCATAGAATGCTTGGGCGGTCATTGAACGCGTGCATGTTCACGATGATGATAATTTTCTATCTATATACGACACGCGGCAAACGTCGGCCATAACAGCTCTGCTGTAAAAATTCAGATTTGTGAACCCAACCTCTTATGTAACACTTCCAAGTCGTTGTTAAAGGGACACTAAATAGCAAAACGATTTTTCTCGCATTAGTAAAGTAGTCTTCCACGATACCAAAAACACCACGCTTGCTGCGAGAAGACGCTTAATAAGCGAGAAAACGCGCAAAAAGAAAATACAGGTGGCGACACCACCTTGGAATTCCCGCACCATTTGCCGTGACGTCACATATTTTTGACGGCGCCTGCTTGGGCCTACGTAGTTCCTAATCGGTTAAATCGAAGTGCATTGTCCTCTGAGGGGGCCAGAGACTTGACATAACGAGTTTGTGGAAATTTTGTCGAGACAGTGGCGCAAACACGTTAAATGCTCTTTGAAATCTCTTACGTCACGAATTACAAAGTTCGGCGCGAAATTTAAAAATGAAACTTTGAACTTGGTTTTCTCCTCTAATAATAAACATATGGTGGTAAAATAAACCACACAATAGTTCTCCGAGCACACTTTATCAATCTAAACCAATTCATTGTTTCTCTTTAGTGTCCCTTTAAGTGCCGTCGGGTAGCTTGCGATCAATGGTGACACCACGAGTGTATACACGACCTCCAGTGAGACGCATTTAATACAAGTTTTCAAGCTCCTCGAAACGTTTCCCTGTGGCCTCGAGAGTATACCATCTAACCATTGCGTGCAAGGACGGTCTAGTTTTCCGTTAACTTCAACCTTGGGGTAACGTTAATTTCCGCTTCGTTGAACAGGTGGCTCGCACGACATGGCTGAAATGAAGAAGTTTCAACTGCACAACCTTTCTAAGGTAATCACGCGGCTTCGAAAGGACACGCACGCCTATAGGTTACCTTATGAGCGACATATTCTTGATTAATTAAAGCGGCGAACAGGGCGTGTTGTACATTATTCTAAGAAACTGCAGCGCATGAAACACACGGACGGAACAAAAACGCCAAGGAAGATCGCTGAACTTGCAATATATATAGTATATATATGATACGCCATCTCTTTATCCTGAAAGTTGTATGCAACCTGTCAGGATTTGCTCACCCGGCCTAAACAACACTTCTGTCATTAAGAAGAAACTTTTGGGACAGACACTGTATATAAAGCGATATCGCATTCACGCATGTGCAGTTAGTCACGTCTGTGTCGGACGGCACGTAAAGGTCGCAAGTTCAGCGCTCGTTTCTGTCGTTTTTGTTCCGTCCGTGTGTGTTTTTGCGCTGCAGTTTCTGAAAAACCGATATATTCGTTCGCTCGGAAGTCCATGGGAGTCTCAAGACTCCAAGCCAGCAGTGAGTATACCACCATCCCTGGGGGATTCCCACGCTTGTTTATGTTTCAGGCGGGCAAAGCGATCAAGCCGGAACGGCCTGAACATGTGACGGACGGAAGAGGCCACGCGCTTTCCTTCCTTCCTGCCGTCCCGGAAGTGACGGCCGCACATCCGCATCCATTCTTCCGTGTCGCATCTACTTGGTCCCGTTTCGCCCTAGTGCTGTTTGTGCATGCATGAATAATATGCGATGATGTAGTCACTCTTAAGTTTATGTTATCTGTTGTTCAAAGATGCTTTTTTTTTTCTTAGAATCGCGTGGAGCACATTGATCAAAGCTATCCATGCAATGCAGTATTCAAGCGAAATAAGTAATGAGTAGGACGCTCAATCTGCGCGACAAATCGCGATAACACGGCGGACTAATAAAACCAAATGTTGGAGTAATTCTGTATTCGCGTTAGGGAATATGCCCTAAAAAGCATCCTCGCACTGTCTACTACTTGCTAGTGTTAGTTATATGATGGGAAATGGTGCCTAATCTGGGACACTGTCCACTAGCCGCCGTTAGAAAAGCCGCCCTGTTTTGATCCGATGTAAATCCGATTTTAAGTTGCCTAGCAATTTTACTGACTATGCGTTGTATTCACCAGGGCATTAAAGTACAGTAGAGTGTTATCTTCACGAGGGGAGGCCAGTTGGGTGAAAGGCAACGTGGATGAGAAACTTGAGAGTGGGACAACGTAAATGAAAAGTGACGCGGTCCCTCATGCATTTGCCTAAGGCGACTCGAAGGCGAAATCCATCTTCTTCTTCTCGGTCAGTTGTCTTGACCCTTCTTCACACCCCCAACTTCCCAAAGCTTTCGGCACCCAACGTGTCTTTGCACTGCCTTCGGTATCGGCCCACTTTTGACCAAGCGACGATGCCATGTAATGGCTTCGTCGTGTGAAGTCATGCTGTGCGTCGTCGGAGTGACGTCACGATGACGAAACGAGTGTGGCTATCTGTGACGTCATTATGACATCACAGAGTGGCGTCATCACTCGATGACCTTTCGATGACCACTCGATGACTCCGACGCCGCCTACGGCCGCTCTTTGCGTTTGATGAGGCATCTAAAGGCTATCGCCTTAGAAAAGAGGCTAAAAATGAAAGTGAGGAGGAGGTGACGGATGATCGAGCGAAGATACAGGTACGGGGCGCTGCGGAGGCGGCGCAAGGAATTCGTGAACGCCGCGCGCAGAAGGACACAGGAACGTGACGCCGCAAGTGAGGTGGGGGATGAGGGGGGGAGGGTAGAGATCGTTAAAGCGACGCCCGTTGCGTAATCTTTAGCCACGTGCGGTCGTCGAGAGGCTACTGAACCAGATAATTGCCCTTCCAGGCACGGAGGGAGAGAGCGTCGTGAACGGAGAGGAGGAGGAGGAGGAGGGAGATAGCTATACGTGCTCCTTTAGAGGACGAACGAGAAGAGATGCTGCGCATCGCGCTGGAAACGAAGCACGCCGCCTTAATGGGCCACTAAGCAAGTAGTGCGTGAGTGAGCGATCACCTGGAACAATGCAGGAGAAGGTATCGCGAGCATAACGAGCATACCTCTGCTCGGAAAGAGCGGGCCGTACACACCGACTTAGACTTGCCGCTGTGTTGTGCACCTTTAGGCCATGTACTATATACGGCTATTAACTGCCGAGCACAATGTTGAGAATCCTTATTAAGGAGAAAGTCTTACATGCATCATCAAACGCGAAAAGTGACCTTAAAGGACCCCTGACAGCGAAATTTTTGTTGGTGACTTTTTTGCTGTAATTTGTAGCTTTGTGTCTGGTAATCTCTAAATTAAATCGTAAATGCTCTAGCGTATCGTACAACTAATTCTAGCGTAGTTAATTGTGACCATTTTAGCATCACTTCAAAACGCCCGCCTAAAAACCACAAGAAACTGGCGCCCCATGCGAGGGAGCGTCAAAGACCACGTGCACTCAAGCTGCGGTGACGTTGACAGCGCGGTTTTCAAATCGGGCCCCCGCGCGCGGTAGAGATTGAAAGTATGTGGGTGCCTTGGTATGGGTTAAGCGCGTGTCCCCTCACGAAAACTACCTCGAGAGCAGCCCGACAACAGAGCCAGAGGGGTGAGGAACAATAGGCCTCGCCGGGAAACCTTCTCTGACGTCCACAATACTTGCTTTACTCGTGGAACGTCACACGGGGCCTCTATCTACGTCATACCAGGATGTCGCAAGGTGCAGCCAACTCAAGTGAGCACTCACGCTTACTTTAAAACCAAATTAAGATATCTTAAAGGCAACGTTCGTCACTAATAATCGGTCAGATGTGCCCCCGTATACAGGAAAGTCAAACAACACAAAGATCTCGAGGTTTCAATTTTGGTGTCAGGGGTCCTTTAAAAGGCGGCGGCGTCGACACGAGTGATGCAAAAAAAAAAAAAATCACGTGATGACATCACCCAGTGACGTCATCAGATATTTGTGATGACGCCCCCACCCGACGTCATCATATGTCGTGGTGACATCACGGGGTGACGTCATCACGACGTCGCAGGTTCTCAATAGTCGTGACGTCACATGAAGTCATCACTAGAGACCGGATTTTAGGCAAATGCCTATTTTGTTCCTTGCGCTCCTATCGCGCCAACTTGATATATGAGCATGAATTAGAGGTTCAGAAGGGCTTTTATAGTGTTTTTATAGTGCCTACAAATGCCTATTTTTGGCGTCCGTGCCTAAATGCTTACAAATGCCTCTAAATGCCTATTTTAAGGATTGGTGCTAATATAAACGCTCTTTAGCCTCAAGTTTCGCTCCCGGGTGCTGTTTGAGACCGTTATTCATGTTACCGCGTAAGATTGACTGTTGGGAACTATGGGTTTCAATCTAGTCTTCTAGTTCAACCAACCAAAAACCGCTAGCAGCAGTGAAGCGGGACACGCCGGCGAGCAGTCGCCGCCGCGCTGACATGGCCCGAGCGGTTGGCGAATGCGAAACCGCGGAGAGCCGTCAGCGGAAACGAGAGTGAAGAGCAAAAAAAGAAAGAAAAATGTGATGTGCACGCTGCTTTTGTTTTGTTTGTAATGTACTTCTTAAGGAGTTCACTGCAGTAGCGTAGCCAGAAATCTTTTTCAGGGAGGGGGGGGGGAGACGGGTGGACAACCATACTTTATAAATGTTCGTGCGTGCGTTTGTATGTGTGCGTGTATATACAGACACGCAAAGCTGAAAAATTTAGGGGAGGAAGGAGCTGAACCCCCCCCCCCGCCTGATTACGCCAGTGGTTCACTGCCAGGGGAGAAATTGGCTCTACGCAATTCGACCCGGCCAATAGGAATCCCTCCCTCCTGGTCTTTTAGCAATCTGGCTGTCTGCTCCTGCTCTGCACTTCTCAATCATGCCGGAAAGGTACTGCAGGAGTGTGTTGATTCGACAGTGGACACGTACTGGACTCACTCTGCAGAACACGGGAGGGCGAACCGTGCGGGACAAAGCAGGCTATGTTCAAATGTTGGCGCCTTTGTGCCATCTTGAGCAATAACATTTTGTTTTCCTGTCGTAGATAGAGGTCGCGCACGTATTCGTTTGAAATTATCTGTATTTATGTGGAAATGTATTGTGCCTATATTTACGATTTTGGAAGCCTAAAACATTGTTTTGCCTGCCTATTTTTGGCGCCTAAAACGAGCTTTTTTAGTGCGTAAAAATCCGGCCTCTAGTCATCACATGACATCGTCGCTTGGTCGATGGCGGGCCGATCACGGAGGCGCTGCAACACCACGTGAGGCGCACAAAGCTTCCAATTCCTCCAATCCCGGAGGCAGTTCAAAGACCGGGGAAAACTTGAAAGCGGAGAGGGTTACTGCCATTGGCCAAGGCCAATATTGATAACGGTGGGTTCCGGAGCCAAAATTTATTAGCGAATGCGAATGCTATGATCAATCGTGGCGTACAGAATCGTCTCTGTGTAGTACACCGCAAGACAGCTGGCCACGGAGCACCTGCGCTCTGGTCTCGGTCACTAAGCTTCCTCTGACGTCTGCAAAGCCGTACGCGCATACGTGCAAATGAACAATGCCCGCGTGTGCGCCAGTCTTCGCTGCCGCGGAGCCACCCCCACGGCCATTATCACACAAACGTTGCCATTTTGTTTCTCTTTCGCCGGCGACTGCGCAGTCTAGCAACGTCTCCGACACATATGACCTTGTCACATGTCTGCGCGGGCTACGAACTTAAAGATATGCGAGCGGAAATCCGGAAGAGTAAATAAAGGGACCCGATGTAATGAGTCGGCTACTCCTTCGGACTCCCTTATCGGTTCTTCTACTCCTTTCCGGTTGCATTACATCAAAAGAAGAAGCAAAGGACGGTAAACTAGCAGCTACAAATGGCCCAAAACAAAGTGAAAATGCGCACTTCTCCGACTACATACGCCCTTTCGTTTCTCATGGTGGAAACCTTACTCAACACATCTGAAACGTTACTCAAATTAAGTAACCGATCTTTCATGTACTCGCTGGAAATTTTCCGTCCGTCCGTCTTAACACTAGCCGCCATTATTAGTCCATTCCCGTTCGTTGTTTCGTACCAAGGGTCTCGTCCCGGCAGACTTGATGCCTTCAGGTAGCATAAGAGGGTTTATTGGTCAGCTTCCAGTTCGTAAGAAAGATCACGTTCTACATGATGCCAGATGGCGAAAAGAGTGTTCCACACTCGCCGTCATGGCTATCGGTGGCGTTGGCTAACACTGCCATGATTGCGCGCACAGAAATACCAAATAAAGTGAATGGGAAATCGACCGCCGCTGCAGCTCGATCGGTAGAGCATCGGACACGTTATCCGGAGCCTGTAGGCTCGGTCCCTAGCTAATAGCGGTCTCTACCAGCGTCAAGTTTATGGTTGATTTCCCTTTGTGTTCTAATTACTACAATACAGTTAAGAACTACGAATAATATTCCCTGTATATGCCTCCCTAGGGTTCAATGTCTGTTGGTTCAACTAGGCTGTGTCTAACGAAGAAGCGAGTCCTTAATTCATTCCGTTTAGTTCTGTCATAGCTAACATTATGCTACACCTAGCCAACACAGGAGCGTTCTGGTTGTGTGCGAGGAAATGCGGGAGATGAATGCGCTCAGAATTCGGCCAAGCCGCGCTAATGTGGATAAAAGACACCAGTGAAGATACCATCATTCGAAAGAAGGCAGCAAAAATGTAGCTTTCAAAACCGTATTGTGAATCCAACACAACAGGGTGCACGTGAACATAGAACTCACAGGGTCCCTTATGCATTCACCTAAGACGACTCGAAGGCAATCTTCTTTTTTGCTTCTTAGTCAATGTATTGATCCTGGACCGCAACCCTCCGAAGGCTTTCAGCAGCTCATCTTGTTTTGCCCTGCCTCCGTGATCGGCCCACCTTCGGCCAAGGTAATCATCATCATGTAATGACGTCACGTGACGTAACGTCGCATGATGACGTCATCACATGATGATGATTTTTTTCGCACTATGCGTTCACGACGCCGCGGGACGCCGACGTCCAATTTTCGCGTTTAATAAGGCATCTAAGGCTTGCTCCTTAAAACGTAAAAACTTCCCGCTGCAAAGCAGGAGTGGTGTGGAGGCTGGCCCCCTGCAGGTCCCGTCGCACAGCATCTCGCGGGGAAGCGAGAGCTGACGCGACGCTTTCTGCAGGGGTGCAACGACCCCGGTTGTGTCCGACCAGCGTTCAGACTACATCGATCGTTGCTGCAGTCGACACAACGGTCGGACACTTTACCGGCTCGAGTGGCTGGCCATTCCAGCGAGCAGCCCTCGGGCAGGCACGGGATCGCTCCTCTGGCCCCGGACCATCAACCGCCACTTCGCAGGACAGCGTGGGCGCTCACACCGACTCCATCGGCGGTGGGTCACGTTCGGAACACGGTACGACGCAACCGTCTTCCTGGATTAGAACCCACGACGCCTTCCATACACAACAACGAATTGGTCCGTGTCACGTAGGACAGTTCTGACTGCATCGTCACTGGTCTGGTGCTAGTATAGAGATGAAGGTGACATATATATCAGTGGACACAGCGGGTAACTATGTTGGGACAGTGTAGTTAAGGTCAGGACAGAAGCCGATCGAAGGTGTATACTTTTGTGACAGCAGCATACGGATGAAGACATTATTCCGCAGTCGAAGCTATGAATAAATGACTCGATGGCCCTGGATGGCCTCCCATTGCTTAGGTCATAAATGCAGTTCTGCGACTGCGCTGTCGCTATTACTCCGCATATGGCAATCGGCCACAGGTGTGATTTTTGTTGCGTGGTAGCGTCTTCGCAGTGTTTGTCCAGTGGGTTGCGATACATGCACACGCCTCAAAGCCTAGCGTTTATCAGACACACATATATGCGAAAGATGCAGCGAGCTGGAATTGGCCAGGACACATTCGAATGTCATGCAGAATGTCACACGCCATCTTGGGCAGTTACGAAAGTAGTTAGTAATGTGGTTAATTAATTTTCACTAATGAAGGAAATCAATACTAATATTACATATTTTCCGCAAGCGTTTCAAGCGGTCGTTCTTCGCCATGCTACTCTCGCAACTAGAGTCGCTGCATATGACAACCAAATTTGCTGTATATGGCTCCTATGGCTCCTTTTACTTTATATGACTCCTAAAGATGCCATATACGATAACTCCGGGTCCCTGTACAGGGCTTCTGTATTTATATACAGGAGCCATATACATGGCATAGACATGTACTCGGGATCCTTGCATATGTCTCCTATTACTGCATACGGCTCTTAAAGAAGCCATATACAGCAATTCTGGCTCTGTGTATCTGTATGTGTACACATGAGCCATATACAGGTCCTATACGTATATTGTCGCGTCCGTATTTGTGTATAGCTGTGGTATGGCGACGACAATGGCTCCCTGTATATGGCTCCTGTTACTGTCCATGGCTCCTATCTGAGTCATATACACTAACTTAACTCGCAACAACAGCTGACTAATGCGTTCACAGGTTTGTTTCCCAACGCGCGGCCGCTTTCGGAGCAGACGATCTCGGCGCTGCCTCTCCCGCTGTCATAACGGAAGGCGGTCAAGGCTCTACAGAGCTAGTCTCAGGTCAACGACCTCCCTCGAGCAGACGACGTCTGCGTTAGAGCGCGCTGCAGACGATACTGATACCCCATGGCGTAGTGCAATCCTTCGTGCGCGTGCGTTTGCTCGACAAGGATGTACAGTCTGTCAAACACGTTTTAATCATATTCGTGTTCAACTATTAGATGTCTGTTAGGGGTTGCGTCGTTCCCTGTCAGTTAGTGTATCCCCGAAAACAACAACATACTGAAATATTACGCCGTTTTCACGAATCAACGTACTAATGGATTCGTTCTCGTACCAGCAAAATATCCTGTACAGCGCAAGGACACCCGCCAGGAAGTAACTGGCACGCGAAAAAGCGCAGATACTCTAATGGCGCGTTCACACTGAGACATTCGGCGGCGAGAGCGAGCGGAATCCGCTTTGGCGGCAGCGAGATCCGCCGGAAAAGCCCATTCCGCGCCGATCGGTCCTGGACCGATTTTTGCGGCAGCTGCCGCCGGATTCCCTCACCGCGAACCAATCGGAACGCGAGTCGAACATTCGAAAAATGGCGGCGCGCTTGTGATATCGCAGTCGTTTAAGCCCGCAGCAACAGCGAAGTCTTTCGTAATCATCCTGTAGCTCTCGACAACTGCCAAGTGTTGTCGCGATTAGCATCATCGCGATATCGCAAAACGGGCGGCATTATCTCGGCTCGACCAAGTTTCTCGCGTCTGGCAAATCAGGACGAACCAACCACAACTGCGTGCGTCGTTTCTTTTGTTTGGCGAATGCATGTTTATTCTCGTCAGACATCGCCAGAAAGTAGCTTTGCAGCAGGCCCAGCAGTTCGACGACCCTGCTCCTGTTTATGCGCTTCACTATAACGAAACGCGTACACAACGCCAAGCGCGTCTATGCCAGCGTTCCTTCGCGCGAAGGGACGGTGACAACTAGACGCCCTAGTTTCGGCGGTGCGGTTGCTAAGCGGTGTGAACAATGTTGACTTTCGGCGGCGCGCGAATTCCGGTCGCTGTGGCCGGCGGATTCCCCAGTGTGAATGAGCCATAACCGCCATTTATTACTCGCGAATCTCGCCGAATACTTCCTTCGCGCTATCGCCACGTATCTGGAGCCGTATTTACAAACACACGCACACACGAAAGAAGAAAACGCTCTTATACACTGGAGTTATTCGTCAGAGCAAACGGCAGCCAATCACGATACCGCGCATAACATCAACGAAGGCGATCAGCCAATGGTAAACGGCGCTTATACGAATGTATGAACGGCTTGTGAATTCGGCCCCTAGTTCTTGTGGTATACACATCAGATCGGTCGGTATACACATTAGATCGATTATCCTTAGAAACTTCCATGGTTCTGCACTTTCAACAATGAAGGGACAGGATCCGCCACCCTTAGAAAATTTGCCCCCCCCCCCCCACCCGCCCTCTTAATGCCCCCTCCTATGACCGGTATCATCATCAATATGGAGGGCGGTAAGAACCAGCCGAACGTACCACTAATGACATCTATAGATATTAGAGGCACGTAACTGTGACTTGCCGATTGCTCAAGAGATAGATGGTCGTCTTGTATATTCAGCACGACGAGTATTCTCGCGTCTCCAGCGCGCCAATTGTGGCTCGACTTCATTTGACGCTGAGGCTGAGCGGCGTTCAGGGATGGTCTAGCCTCGGGGTGTG
The DNA here is from genome assembly GCF_013339695.2 of Rhipicephalus sanguineus. NCBI lineage: Eukaryota > Metazoa > Arthropoda > Arachnida > Ixodida > Ixodidae > Rhipicephalus > Rhipicephalus sanguineus. Next base: position 57,417,308 of record NC_051186.1, read on the forward strand.
TCCTCGAGCGCGTGCTCCGATGACGTCACGGCGGATGGCGTTAGCATGCCGCTCCTCCCTCGCTCGCGTCGCCGCGATCGGAAGGTCCCGATGTCACGATGCACGTGCGTCGCGCAGGGTTTCCTTAGCGCCGCGCCGAGAATCCACAATTTCCGGACTTTGTACACTTCTCTCGTCGAACCTGGTCACGCAACTGACGTGCCTCTATGATCCTGCTCGTTTTATTTTATTGCGATAGCAATTATATGGACAGTCTCGGCTAATTTTTTGTCCGTCTCCGTCGCCGCCGCCGTCATTCACCGTATATGTATAAGTGTATATATATATAAGTGCAAAAGAAAAATAATTCACAAAAATGATTCCGAAGCGCGGAATCGAACCAGGGACCTCCCGCTCCGCAGCCCGTGGCGCTAGCCACTACGCCACGAAACGCCGAGCCTCTAAGAAGCTAACGGCGAGCGTTATATACACACCCTTTACCGCGGGCCGGACTCAGAGACGGCAGGCGCTTATAAGCGTTTCTTCATTGCCGTCAAGATGGCGCGAGGAGCGCAACGAAGCTAGGGTGCCTTGATGCCTGCGCGCTCCGCTGAGGGTGAGGACAGGCGCGTCGTCTGCTACAACGGCCGCCATTGCGAATCCCGCCGCAGCTCGGCGGCATGCGAAACGTGCTACACAAAGCGCTTGCGGTGCGCGGATACGTTCGGAAATAAGTGCACGCTAGTGAGCTTTCTCTTTTTCTTTTCTTTTTTGAAGTTTGGCTAGCTTTTATTGCTGTTGTTGCCTAAATGTTTATTAAGTAAGCATGCAATTCATTTAAGCTGACGGCCTGTGCATGTGTTATGCGCTAGAGGTAGGCGTAGACTCTGTTATGTTGAAAATGAATCCTCTTCCTTACGCCGGAAACGACAAAATCTAAAGCCTTACTTAATTTTCTCGTAAGCTCTGCATTCCAAATACACAAATGATCGTTTAAAGTATTTGTATACATGTCAGCAGCAGCAGCAGTATATGTATCTGAACGCACACAATTTTGTGTTGCGAAGCTACCTAAGTGCGATTAAGGTGGCTCATTTTGCTAAGTTTGCAAACAATTTACTCGTTTATTATAAATGGCATCATACATATTGTACACAGAATAAAGGGCCGAGGGGAAGTATGGTGCGACGATCCTACTAAAAAGAAATGAAAGCTTCTCTATCATTACTATTGCTGACATTTCTTGCTCACAATCTGTAGCCGCTACTGTATCGGCACTCGAGTTGCACCTTGAGTTCTTATCAAAACGATGAATACGTTGTTGAGTAGTATGCCGTAAAACTTTGCATGCGCGCAGTATCAGTGCGTTTTTCCTTCTTCTTTTTGTATCTGGAGTTTCTTTTTCTGTATATGCAGGTTTTCTCGCATGCCCAATTGCATGCGCATATTATTGTTTCCAATACTGTTTTATACTTTGTGCGGCAGATGCACGGCGTCATATATTTGTCTATTTTAATAATAATAATAATATCTGGGGTTTTACTTGCCAGAACCATGATATGATTATGAGGCACGCCGTAGTGGAGGGCTCCATGAATTTTGACCATCTGGCGTTCTTTAACTTGCACTGACATCGCATAGTACACGGTGACACGGGCCTCTAGCATTTCGCCTCCAGATAAATGCGACAGCTGCGGCCGGGATCGAACCCGTGACTTTCGGGTCAGCAGCCGAGCTCCGTCACCACTATATACCACCGTGGCGGACGTATTTTCAAGGCGAAAGCCTTAAATGCCTCATCAAACGCGAAATTTGACCGTCAGCGTCCCGCGTCTACGGCGTCAGCGTACCACGACGTCGGGGACGAGGGATGCAAAAAATCATCGTGACGTGATGACGTCACCATATGACATCATCATGACTTCACAAATTTTGGCGTGACGACATATGATGCCGTTATCACATGACATCGGAGCTTGGTCAAAAGTGGGCAGATCACGGAGGCAGTGCAAAACCAGGTGAGGGTCCTGCGATCTTGGAGGCAATGCAAAACCGCGCTAGGTACGCAAGAAACTGAAGAAGAAGATGGCTTTCGCCTTCGAGTCCTCTTAAGCGAACGCATAAGGGGCCCTGTGAGTTTTTATTTCATTAACTGGTTTTCCACGACGCACTCATTGTACAACTTGACTTTGTTTCTCGTATTTTTTTACTGACATAGCGTGTCTACTGCACACAATGCTTCCCCGTCTTCTTGTTGTTTTCATGCGTCTTCTTTGCATAGACGCTTCGCGAGAACTGTTTGTATGCGCATTCCTGTATGAGCCTTCAGGGCTTACATTATTAATAAATAAATAATGCTTGCTTAAAGAAATAAATACTGAATGTGTGTGTTTGTTTGTGCGTTAATATCCAGTGTACAGGCCATTTGTTTGTGCGCATGACATGCTGCGCTGACACAAGCAATTACACAAATAAAACGCAAATTACACAGTAAAACACAACTGCCGCTAGTCGCTTCACAGTGATCGTAAATGATTAAAAAAACAGGAACTGCGTAATTATTTAAGACAGGACGAAAATGTAACCTTGAAACACAGAAACAGGGAAGAATAAAAAACATGTAACTGCACACATACATACATGGGCATCACACCAGTACAGAAGGCGTACTTGAAACAAGGAAAGGAATATAAAGAACAAGAACCCGCCGTGGTTTTAGTTATGGTGCTTGACTGGTGACCCGAAGGCTGCGGGATCGAATCCCGGCCGCAGCAGCCCCATTTCGATGGAGGTGAAATGACAGAGGCCCGCGTACTGAGATTTAGGTGTACTTTAAAGAACAACAGATGGTCAAAATTTCGGGAGCCTTCCACTATATACGGCGCCTCTCATAATCATATCGGGGTTTTTGGGACGTAAATTCTCAAAAATATTTATTATTAGGAAAAAAGAAGCATCTGACCTGCAGACAAAGACGCATAATATTTTCCATGATACATTTCAAATCACAAAAATAGCGAAAGCAAAAATCAAAGGCAGATACAGGACCAACCAAGTGCAGTAAAGAATGTTTGCGAAGAAAAATGCAGGATTCATGCAAACGTGAACCAAAGCATTTTAAGCATGTAGCTGATAAAACTGTGTCCATTTATTACGCAAGGTTAACACCGGCAGAAGTTATCCTTGCATGTGGATTCGAAATACCGGCCGGAAACTTACGCTGCAAGTGCATAATGTGCTCTTCCGATGCCGCTTGTCACGTTTGATTTTTACTGTCCATAGAAACCTCGTATCTTCTAAAATGATACAGCCCCCAACGTTCGTAGAATGATTGGTGCACTGCGGCACGCAACACCCGACCATGGTGACGGTAGCGAGCGCATAAAACTGGTGGGAAACGGCCACCGACCTAACAACAGCACGCGCGCCCCAGACAAGTGACCGGGCGGGGGATTCAAAATGGCGGCCACGCTGCCGCCAAGGCCGAGGAGGCGGCAACTGCCCTTTCAAAAGCTGACATCACTCTAAGCGGGGGCGCGCGCATCGAGGCACTCTAAACGAAGCTCACTTCGCTCGCTGCAGCGGCGCATTTGCGAAAGGAGCGCGCTGTTCAAATAGAAATAAGTAACAACTGCGAGGTTTAGTTCGCGCTCGTCCTGTGTGTACCTGTTCGTTCGTTTCGTGCGTCCTGCTCTATGTTTCAGCAGTGCGCTTCAACTATCGAACTGTGACGCATGATAGTTCGCGCTCGTCCTGTGTGCGTTCTTTTCGTGCGTCCTTTGGGCTCGAGCGACGCGCTGGCAATTTCGAGGTGCTTTCCGTTCTACGCGTTACATTCCAATTTGTTGCTATCGCATTCATTGCTTCGCCGCTGCGGCGAAACTATGACTTTTTGTTCTTTTATACACCGAGCTACTTCCAATAATGTCGCGATCTATACTCGCCCTGATTCCTTGGAGCGGCAACAATACCAACAAACGATAATGGTGGATTTAGCCTTAGGGGAGTTCGTTCAGGCCTGTATACTATTATCTCTCGGTTTCCAGCAAATGCGGACGAGCCCGACAAAAAAAGAAAACGAAAAAAAGAGAAATAAGTTGCCCTAACCAATACATAAGCAGTGCCGGACGATGAAGATCCCGTAACTTGGGGGACGAGGACAGGAGTTCTCTCGAAGGCAAGCGTGAGAAGGCATTAAGAAAGTAAATATTTCCGCGCTCTTCTGGAATAACAGTTTGTCACGCGACAATCACTTTTATCCTTACCCTGTAAAACTAAAACTTGTCTACTAACTGCGATCACGAATTTTGCTGACGAAACGGTTGAGATTCGATGTGCACTCCATAGGGGGAAGTCAGGTGTCCACATACGACAAAACTAGGACAAGTTCGCTAGTTGACTCAAAGATCGAGATTTTGTAGAATCCCTTGATATAGACAGAGGGGCTAAAGGAAAGAAGGTAAGACGTACGGTGAGCTTTACGAAAGCGCGATCAACCGGTCTGTAAGCTCACGTGACCCCCTTATTCGTGCATACGGATCGAGTACTAAGCCATGTCGTCTCCTCACTGATTCAATCACCGGAAGGCTTGCACCAGGGGCGTAGCCAAGGGGGGGGGGGTTGGGGGGGTTCAAACCCCCCCTGAAATTTTTCAATTTTGCTTGCGTATATAGGCACGCACACATACAAACGCACGCACGAACATACATAAAGTATGATTGAACCCCCCCCCCCCCGAAAAAAATTTCTGGCTACGCCCCTGGCTTGCACGAATGAAGACGTTCGAGTTCCAGACGACTCTACATTTATGCATCCCACATACGTATCTCATGTCGTATGCACGCCTCTTTCAAATTAGCATACGTGCACGTGTTCATACCTACGAGTTCCACACGACTGCTTATACGTATCGTGTATTCGAGGCATGGCATGTCGCCTGCTCGCTCTCTAACTTGACAGATGACGTGCATGACAGATGACGTTTGCATGAGCAAACGTTCGAGTTGCAAACGAACTCTATAGTGAAGCTACACTGACTGTAGCTCTAGACGAACTGTACCGGCTGTAGTGAAGTTGCACTGGCTGAAGCTCGGCTGTAGCTGTAGACAAACTGTACCGGCTGTAGCTCGGCTGTACCTGTAGACGAACTGTACCGGCTGTAGTGATGCTTTACTGTTTGAAGCTCGGCTGTAGCTCTAGACAAACTGTACCGGCTGTAGTGAAGCTGTATCTGTATACGAACTGTACTGGCTGTAGCTCGGCTGCCGCTATAGAATAACTGTACCGGCTGTAGCTCGGCTGCAGCTATAGACGAACTGTACCGGCTGTAGCTCGGCTGTAGATGTAGACAGGCTGTAGCGGCTGTAGTGAAGTAATGCTGGTTGTAGCTCGGCTGTAGCTGCAGCCGTCAGTACAGCCCGTCTGCAGCTACAGACGAACTGTACCGGCTGTAGCGAAGCTGTGCTGGCTGTAGCTCGGCTGTAGATGTAGACAGACTGTAGCGGCTGTAGTGAAGCAATGCTGGTTGTAGCTCGGCTGTAGCTGCAGACGGGCTGTACTGACGGCTGCAGCTATAGACGAACTGTACCGGCTGTAGCGAAGCTGTGCTGGCTGTAGCTCGGCTGTATATGTGTAGACAGACTGTAGCGGCTGTAGTGAAGCAATGCTGGTTGTAGCTCGGGTGTAGCTGCAGACGGGCTGTACTGACGGCTGCAGCTACAGCCATACAGCTACAGTCCATAGCTGCAGTCGAGCCATAGCCTGTACAGCTGTACAGGCTATGGCTCGACTGCAGCTATGGATGAACTGTGTACCGGCTGTAGTGAAGCTATGCTGGTTGAAGTTCGGCTGTAGCTGTAGACAAATTGTACCGGCTGTAGTGAAGCTGTACTGGGTGAAGCTCGGCTGTAGCTATAGACGAAGTGTACTGGCTGTAGCTCGGCTGTAGCTACAGACGAACTGCACCGGCTGTAGCTCAGCTGTACTGGCTGTAGCCCAGCGGTGGCTGTAGACAAGCAGTACCTGTTGGCTGTACTGGCTGTAGCTCGGCTGTAGCTATAGACGAACTGTACCGGCTGTAGTGAAGCTGTACTGGACGTAGCTCGGTGTTCAGGTGCGCTAGGCATGACCAACACGGGGCTGCGCAGTTTTTCGTACATGGTAGACAGCGCTGGAAGCAGAGGACGCCGTGTTCCGGTGTCGTCACCGATGCGAGTATCCGTCGCGCTCTTGACGCAAGCAGCATATACACGCGCGCCGCCGTTCGCCGCCGGTCGTTTCTGTGGAAGTCAGCGCACGTTGGTGGTTCGGTGACGTTGCGTCACTGTTCAACCGGCTTCGGCTTGTTCAAGTCGTGCGAGCCATGGAAGTCTTCAAGGCCACGTCACCGCATTAGGCAGAACGGCGCAACGAAATGAGAAGAAAATCCACCGTACGAACTGCAAGAAAAGCGTGTTTAGCGCTTCAATAAAGCTTTCTGAAAGCGCCAGAATTACGGGTAATTTCTTAGGGGTGACGTGTTCGAAGCGGTTGAGGTGGCCTATGCTCCATTACAACCTAAGAAAAAAATGTCAGCTCCTCCTACAGAACCGCCGCGCACTTGCACTTCACATGTGAAAGATAGTCGTGCTAACTGGTTTCCGCTCGAACTGTACTTCTTTTTCGGCTAACGTAAATAACTACGCACATTAAGAGTTAAAGGTTCGTCTTTACTGCCTGAAACATTACGTTCGTCTGAGCAGCGATGTCGAAATCCCTGACGAAGTTTACCGAGACGTTCAAGCTACCAACATAAAACGAGCGACGCAAACGTGTGCCTCTATGGGAAAGTTCACTATCTGAAACAATCGAGAAGTGCTTCGCGACACGAAAATGAGTAAGCGACACTGCATAGATCCCTTATGCAAATTCTCTCCGTGGGACACACAGCGATGGCTGTGAACGGTGCTGGAATTTGCTCTTAGGTTCTAACTTAATGCTGGCAACGGTGCGTTGCGCCGCGCCGATGAACTGGTGCCTGCAGTAAACGTCGCAGGAGAGATTCTATTCAGTTTTATTTTAAGTGCGTAGCACTTTAGGGGTCCGGCTTGTCGTGCATCCATAGATATCAAGTGGCGTGATCACGCTCAATGTCAGGTGGTCAACACAGGCCTAAAACAAGGATAAGAATGCTGGAAATCGGGTTAAAACAAACGAACGAGGTCTAAAATAATGTAATTAACAGAAATGACCTAGAATTATTCGCAATAATTAACTTAAGATCGCTGAAAACGTTTCGGAAACTTGCTGCTGACTCCCGCGCCGCGCAAGAGAGGGCGCCACCACCTCGCCAAGCAATCGACTGCTCCTCCCACCGGCGCTTCTCCGGCGCTACATGTGATGGAATTGCAAGCAACCTGATGGAACTCGCTGCAGACTACACGTATCTCAACTGCCGTAGCAAGCAGGAAGTCGATAAAGCGCAGCAAAAATTAGCGCGCATGTCGCACACCGAGTTTGCGAATCCCCCTAACGAGACTCTACTCGTGCCGGGGAAACCCTACATTCTTACCTCAAACATTGGCGTCATCGACGGTTTGGTAAACGGAGCAGCGGGAACTCTACGAACGGGAATCGCTGGGTGCCCGTGCTACGCACTCCCTCAGGTTTCACAGTCATGGGGATTCATTTAGCGCAGGATTTAGAACTACACCAATTGCTACACAAGAACGACATTTTTAAATCTTTTTTTTTTTGTTGTCACGCCGGTGTTGGACGCAATACTACGGCGACCCGTTGCAAATCGCAAGACCACAATCATCATAACCATCGACGCTACGTTCCAGTAAAGACAAGGCGCGCCATCATTGTGTACGGAGTTTCGCAATCAGGAAATCTACCTAGTAAGTTTTACAATGCGTCTTTATGGTGTACACGTGTCGTGGCCGCAGTGGTTATAGTATATACTTAAGGTCGTTATCGTCGGCGCCGTGCCGCTTAATTGTGTTCCGTCACTGCCGCGTTTGGGGCCGGCTACCGCTGTCCTAAGGTGGTTTACACTTACACGACTTTCCTTCTTCAAGTGAACTTCCACGTTATTATTACATTCTTTCAGGTGGCCTCTGTTAGCGCCCCAGCGATTCCGCGCAATTACAGCGTCTAACTAGCGTTATTATAACACTCGAGCCGTGCGGCACATAATGCCACGTTTGTGAGTGTAGTAATATTCATATGGCGTACAACTCAATCTCCGCGCCTACATCTGCATATATATATATGTCTGCTGAAGCACCGAGCATCGTATATATACGCATCTGCCTGAAGTTACGCGACGTAGGGGGGGGGGGGGGAAACGCGAGGCAAGAAATTACACGAGCGAGAATTTTCCCGCCTTATTACGCCCACTTGACGACTAGAGATGATGAAAAAAGACAACTACAAAGAAAACTCGTGGCCGCAAGTAATCTTCTCAGACAGAATATCTGGAGTTTTAAGTGCCAAACCACGACATGATTACGAGGCACGCCGTCGTGGTGGGCTCCGGAAATTTCCACACTCTGGTGTTCTTTGACTTGTACTGACAGTGTCCGGAACGGCACCCTAGCACATGTTAGCGCTAACTGATATTGGATAACGTCGGCTAAGTGAGGGCTAAAGTTGGCTAGCGCAGGTTAATGTTGGGTGGACGCTACAGCTGATGCATCCTACCCGCCATAAAAAGCACAAAGGCTGCCATCATTCAATCTCACTCCAGTCGACTGAGCTGTTTATCAATTCATTTTTCTTTGCAGCCATCTTATTATCTTCGTTCCTCGCTGATCATTCGTATTTCCGCGTTTCTTTCTTCTTCTCACATATCGCGGTACCCTCGAAGCTCATTACTATTACATAAGAAGGCTGTAACCGTTGAGGATCGACAGCGGTGTGCAGCATTAGAGGAGCGGCACATGGTCGTACAGCAAAACCAGCGAGGAGCTGGAGTAGTGTCGTATTTTGTTGACTTCTTTATTACGGCTAAGACAGATTAGTCCTATTAGCGATGCTCACTGCCAAGTATATATACATATTGCGCGTGCCTTTGGCAGTGTAGGTACATAATGTGTATATATACTATCGGAGTACACGCGTGTACAATAGATATTGACAAATGGCAGCTCATCGTGGCGCGAGATCGCGGCACGCAAATATTTATGCGCGTGAAGCGACAATCGCACGAGCAAGCGATTCCTCGCGCAGGTATAGATACCATGCGCCGGCCAGAGGGCGCTACGTGGCGTTCATTTTAATCACCCCAGAGTCGACCCGGAGGTCACGGGTTCGATCGCGGCAGCAGCGGATTGCATTTCGATGTAGCGGAATGGCGAAGGCCCGCGTACTAAGAGATGTGAGTGCACGTTAAAGAACAACAGTCGAAATTTCCGGCGTCGTCCTCTATAGCGTGTGTCATAATCACATCGTGATTATGGCACGTAAGACCGAGATATCATTATTGGTGAGTGGCGACAGCTTGTGAGTGGAGCTCATTCATTCATTCATTCATTCATTCATTCATTCATTCATTCATTCATTCATTCATTCATTCATTCATTCATTCATTTTATTTGCAACAACAAAAAATGTAGCGGGAGACCAGCGAAAGAGTCTTAGTTCTATAAGTACGACAACAGTACTCTCTATCATTGTGGCCAGATATGGCTGCCATGATGACGTCAATGATGACGTCAATCAAAACTATCCATATACTACACGCCTGCAGCGCGGTGCAAGGACCGAGGAACGGAAGAAACGCGGCACAGCCAGTGCACGCGGCGAACGACCTGGAAGTGCGATAACGGCACGCAGTATCATCTGTAGCGTTCGCCGAACTACTCAAGAGAAACGTACAGTCTGCGCAGCGAACTTTGTTCCTCGTTAGAGTGGCGTCAATTTAAACTTGCTTAAGACGTACTGGTGCGCTAGTCGGCTACAGGTGACAGCTTATGGTGGGCTATAGATGGTTACTGGTGGGCCAGGTTACAAGTGAGAGCTTATGGTGGGCCATAGTGGTTACTGGTGGGCTAGGTACACATGATAGGTTATGGTGGGCTATAGTTGGTTAGTGGTGGGCTAGTTGGTTACACGTGATAGCTTATGGTGGGTATAGTTGGTTACTTCATGGTGAGCTAGGTTACACATGGCAGCCTATGGTGGGCTATAGGTGGTTACTGGTGAGCTGGTTGGTTACGCATTATAGCTTACGGTGGGGCTATAGTTGGTTACTGGTGGGCTACGAGCTTACAGATGATAGCTTACGGCCGCGCGCATCGAAAACCAGGACGACAGAGAAACATAAGGATATAGAAAAGACGTTAGCGCTGATGCGCATTCTGATAAAGAAAAAAGCTTTTGGAACACTAAACGAGGCAATGTTAAGTGGCTCGTTTATGTTCCATTTCGTGATCACGCGTCATATGATTTCCATTTTGTAATCTGTGCACTTGGTCATTCCGTCAGATTTATCAATAGCGCCTGCGTTGAACGCCGCATTTAAGCTTGCTCGACAGCGACAATTACGACTGTTGAAGTTGCAGCGCTTACGTCTTTTGTCTATTCTTAGGTTTCCGTGTCACGCTTGTTTTTTTATGTGCGCTCAAATAAGCTCCCGGCCACGGCGGCCGTATTTCGATAAGGGCGAAATGCAAAGAACACCCGTGCGCTTAGATTTTAGGCTCTGTTTTAAAAAAAAATTAACCAGGTGGTTTGAGTTAATCCGCGAGTGCCAACCCTATACGGCGTGCCTCCTAACCACATCAGGGTTGTGGCACGCAAAAAATAAAAAAGAAAGAAAAAAGAAGCACCGGGAATACACGGCCTATCGAATACCTCGTTATGTTAAACCAGCAAGCTCACAGGCGCATCGCTAACTTATATGCTAATTTCGGAAAAGGCAAATAAGTGGTGATTTTACGAGCGTCATATATTTTCCCGTCTTCTCGAGAGTGTAAAAGAAAGGATAGAGATGTAGAAGAGGTAGCTTACGAGCAGTAAAAGGCACGCACGCACGCACGCACGCACGCACGCACTCACGCACGCACGCACGCACACACACACACACACACACACGCGCGCGCACACACACACACACACACACACACACACACACACACACACACACGCACGCACGCACGCACACACACACACACACACACACACACACACACACACACACACACACACACACAGACAAACAGACACAAAACACGGCACTCGTAAAGGCAAGCAAGAAAGTGATAAGGGTCGTATACCGCGTGCCAAGTGAGGGGTATATAAGCGAAGCGAATGCCAATAAACAAGTGGCTGGACCGGGGCCAGCGCTACGCGTCCTCCGCCTTCGAGTGCGCAGCTTGATAAAAAGATGAAGGATAATCTCTCGTTCAAAGGAGAAGACGACGACGACGACGTCGACTTGAATGACTTTTTTTTTTCTCTCTTGAAGACGACGTCCTGTGTTCGCCGCGTTCACAAGTATACGACGTCGTTGCCGGCAATTCTATGGGGCCACTTTTGGCTTATACGCTCCGACGAGCGCAGCGCGCCACCGCTGTGACGCTCGCGCTTTCATTTCCGGTACGAGAATTTACGAACGGATTGTTTAGCGGGCATCTGTCTAATACTATTCTGGGCGAGCTGTTCCCCGCAGAATACAGCGAGAGGGCGAGCGGGACTTTCTTCGACTCGACGTTCCTTCGGAAAAGACCACGGGAAAAGGTCTATACATGCAAACGACGACGTTGACTCGTTCTCAGTGATTAAAGAGACGGAGCGAAAAAATTTTTTTTTGGCTTGTAACTGACGTGAGTGCCGTAGGTTTTAGCTGGCACGCGTAGAGTTTATTACTAAAATTATACTGGAGGAAGGCCCGTAGCCAGGGGAGGGGAAAGGGGGAGAGGGGAGGGTGTTGTTATAGGGATACGGGCCACTCCTGAAATCGTCCGTATAAAAATATTATACTATTCGGAACATTCACCTCAAAACCAAAAATATAAAGCTATTAATAAAATAGCGTTTAAAAAGTCACATAATTTACATACTTTAATGAAAACCAGCAAATAATGAGCCAAGGAAGGTATAGAGGTCGTTAATTGTATACCGTTTTTGAACTATGTAGTCGCAATTACGATATAGATGCGAAAAAAAAGTAAAGTGGACGAACAGACACCTTGCCGCCAGCAGGGACCGAACCTGCAACCTCCGAAGGTTGCAGGTTCGGTCCCTGCCGGCGGCAAGTTCTCTTTTCCTCCACTTATCACTTATTACTACAATACACTTAAAACAGTGCAATTAACGTCCCATATACCTTCCTTCGCTTCTTTATCCGCTGGTTCTCATTAAGGTTGTGTCAAACGAAAAAACGAGCCCTCAAAATTCCCTTCCTTCATTCATAATTTACATAATGCAATTTTTAGCGAAAACAGTTGCTGCCAAAGCCTTCAGCGTCCTCCCCCCCCTCCTCCCAAAAAAAAGTAAATACAAAAGTCCTGGCTACGGGCCTCACTGGAGGGCATTCTATACAGGAAGAAAAAATATGAAGGCGACCGTAATCCTTAATAATAATATTGTTGGGGCTCCGTGATCCGTGACTTATATAGTTGTCTGGTATATAGCGGCACTCGCACGTCGGCGTTAGCGTGCCCTGCTGTATCCCTTGTTAAATTTGTGTTTCGTCGCACTGCCGAAGCGGACCGTGGACTTTATATTGACGTCCAACGTTCACTAATTCACTAATTCACTATTTTACTGTCACTAATGCCATTTCACCTAATGTCAATTTCACTAATTAACTCAGTACTCACTTTAATTGCTATGGTTATCGTCAGACAATTAATGTTCACTAATTTAGCGTTCATAAAAAATACTTTCACAATTAATTTCTCTAGTTACCTGTCGCTAACGAACTTTAAAAATTTTTTACAGATGTACACTTTCAAAGCGTTAAAACACTTTCTTGAAGACAGCGGCACTGCTGGCAGTTCTTAAGGCATTTATGTTCCTATAGCTTTAAGGTCGCTCATTATATGCATGTGCTGCTTATTATATCTATGTCCCAGTTATTATGATGTGTTTGTCATGTTACCCACATGTGAGGATTCACCGCCATGACGACCATAGGCGTGCGCAGGGTTCCCGATCAGGGGGGGCGAAGGTTCATCGTAGCGTCCCCCCCACCCTACTAAGTCAATGTATGGGGCAGATTTTGCGCCCCCCCTCTTAGGGGATTAGGAGAGGCGGCCGCCCCCCTCCCCCTGCCCCCCCCCCCCCATACGCACGCCTTTGATGACGACTAGATACATTATTAGGGACTTTATTAATAGCATATCGGACATTTTTATCTTACGTACGTTATGGTGGCGTTGTTTGACATATGCGTGTTTGTGTGTTTTTCTTTCGTGTCCTACTGTTTGTATGTTTATTTCTTGTGTTTTATGCTCGATCCATTCAAAACCGAAGGAGTATAGCCGGCGCCCTATTTGTTGGCCAACGTCCACTTCACATCACATCAATAAAAAATAAAACAAAAAAAAAAACATTCTCACTCAAGTACGTCCGCGCGCGTGATTTCGGCGATTCGTTAACACGACTTCACTACAGGGACGAGGCCTAGCTGCAAAAAGATTCTTTTCTCACGAATCTTTGGTATCCAGCGAAAACATTGCTTCCTCGTGGCGTAATTAAGCCGTGCAGGGCCGGGACGATCGTTTCAGGGTGTAATACTTTCACGGTCGGATGGAAAGCAACGCGAGCGGATTATCAAAAAAGGAAAGAAAGAAAAGAAAAGAAAAAGGAGAAAACTTCGTGCGTCGTCGGCGTCGTCAATAGCGCGATCGTTGACGTCTATCGATAACGCGTACAGCGCGAAGGTCTCGGGGCGACGACTTGGTCAGCTCCTCTCTCCCTCCTTCCTCCTCTCCCTCCTCCGCACCTGACGACGGGCGCCTATTTCCTCGTCGTGACCCAAATCGAGAAACAGCAGCGGCCTCGCTCGCCGAATAAATAGGCGATCCGAGAAGACATCGCATAGCGGACGCCGTACACCACCGCCGCCGCCGCCGTTGTATACACGGCGGCGATAATATTCAGAAACTTCTCTTCGTATCGATTTTACGTAACACACACGGACGTCGCCATCTTGTACTGTTAGATTAATCTTTTTTCTAGGTTTCTTTTGTATATAGTGACGTGAAATTACCAAGGTCGTGAAACGTCGAATGCGCCAACACAACCGATTAAATGCGTTTGGGTCTACTGTAACACTGTTAATTTATTTGTTAAAGATTAAAAAAAGCAGCAAGGACACTACCCAATGTGGCGGCACAGTAACACATTCGTAAACTAGTATATATACGGTGGCAATAATCTTCGGAAATTTCTTTTCCGATAATTTTTTTTCGATAATCTCAAGAAATATGTATGCACCAAAAACTGACGTTTTGTATTTGCCACTTTCGTCACTGCCCTTGCCCATAGCGTTGTTACCGGCAAGTTCGACAAGCTTTAGTTACACGTCTTAGTAATATACTGTTTGGTGTTTTACGCGCCAAAACCACGACATGGTTGTGAAGGACGCCGTAATGGAGCGCTCCGGAAATTTCGACCACCTGGGGTTCTTTAACGTGCTCGGACATCGCGCAGTGCTCGGGCCTCTTAGAATCTCGCCTCTATCGAAATGCGACCGCCACGGCCGGAATCGAACCCGCGACCTTCGGGTCAGCAACCGAGCACCATAACCACTGTACTACGGCTACGGACACGTAGTGAACTTTGGCTAATATCCACTTTGACTAGTTAACTCATTACTAACTTAATTTGCTTCGATTATCATATAGTTAACATTAACTAATGGCGCAACTGCTGATTTACTATCAGTGATTAACTCACTACTCCCTCAGTTTTGCGTTGACTGTCATCATGCCCTCGTGTGAGTATTAATTTCGGCTCCTATTTCACTGTGGACGACACTACAGCTGCCACCGGCTTTGGTGGCTAGTGTCGGCTTGCGTTAGCTATCACAACAAGCGAAAGTAACGAGAGATAGTTAAAGGGACACTAAAGGTAAATAACAATTCATGTCAGAGTGAAAGGCGAGTGCTAGATAACGTTTAAACGTCAATATTATACGCAGCCGCGTATTAGCAAGCGAGGAACTAAGGCAAACGTACGACATTCTTGCGCTATAGCCCGGCGACGCAGAAAGGCATCAGTACACCTAATCACTAGTACTCGAACCACCCATGATAAAAGCGGACATTGTAGTGAATAATAAGACGGAATAAAATGCAACTTCTGCATACCAGTCTGATTCATGGGGGAAAAAAGAACTTCTCGACGTTACCCTAGAGAACGATGCAAGTTCTTTTTACGCCGGGCCGTGCTCCGCTAAAGCCCCCAGCTTAAAGCCCCTTGATCTAGGGGCTTTACCCTAGCTTGCTCCGCAGCCCCGGCTATTGGTGAGTAAATGGCGGGCGTGGCGAATTTTACGTCAGAAGGCCGTTCTCGGAGGCGGGCGGTTTGAATCGCTCTAATGGTACGCGGACAACTAAAATGTGACTTTCTTTCAAACTAAGCATATCCTTGGCACGAAACAAGCACTACGAAATTTCTGGAACGCTATTTCAACAATTCACGTCGAACTTAATAGTCCTTCTAAAATCCATTCTACCCCAATTTGTTTCAACTTTCACGCTGAATCATCACCAATTTTTTTTTATCGCCCGCGTTACTATACCAAATAGCCGGAAAACCCACTACTGCTAGCGAGGAAAAAAAAAGAAAAAGAAAGACGTGGTTAATCTTCGTATGATAACCCACGAGATAAAATGTTTCCTTCGTGGACAACCGAGTACCCTTAAACGCGGTCGCCGTGCTCAGGTCGCGCTTGGCGAAAGAAAAAATAATGAGCAAAAAGAAAGCCCCAACGATTAAACGCCCTTCGAACGTATTAATTAAATCGAGCGTTGACGTTGACGTCCGTGGCGCGGGGCTTTCACGAAGGTGCGGGAGGACGACTTTGAGACAGGCTCCTCGTCGAAGCGCTGCTTATGCAGTCCTGGCAGGAATGACGTAACGTGTGTACTATACGGTGCATTCATGTATTCCCGAAGCCCGGAGCATCGTGAGCTCAAAGGGGGCTTCCCCTTCGTTGTTATTCGGCAGTCGAATGACGACGGCGACGACATTGATTCGTCGTCGTCCTTGAGGTAGGCGAGCCTCCGAATCACATTCTGCGGCCTCGGCGATGTGTTCTATATATATATATATATATATATATATATATATATATATATATATATATATATATATATATATATATATATATATATATACACGGCCGACGTAGTGTAATATATACATCCAGACATTGATCACCTTCACATTCATGGAATCCATGTCAATAGAGACGCCGGTGTGTCATGGAGTCGTCCCGGACAACGCAGCGGCATCCCTAGTAACATCACATTATATACAGACGTAGCTCGCCGGCTAAGCCAACTTATATAAATAAATAAATAGCCGTCCAGGAGTGCCGTCCAATAAACAGCTTAACAAAATAAATAAATAAATAAATAAATAAATAATGAATGAATGAATGAATGAATGAATGAATGAATGAATGAATGAATGAATGAATGAATGAATGAATGAATGAGACAGTTCGATCGTTGGAGTGAGACCGAATGACCGATATGTAGCTGAATACAACAGCGGATAGCCATCATTAACCTACATTAAACAGTACAGTAGTACTGAGCGAGCAACTATGATGGCTGTAGGTACGTGGAAAGTGTTGCATTCGCTCAGAGATCTCCATCCATACCACGTCATAGAAAAAAGGACGGTCGCCTTCAAAAAGTGAAAGACGCACAAAACTCGGAGGGAATGAATGCGCTAAGCAGTTTCATAATAACTGTTGGGGGTTTTACGTCCCAAAACCACGACGTGATTATGACGCACGCCGTGTCTGGAGGGCTCCGGAAATTTCGACCACCTTGCCGGGGTTCCTCAACGTCCAGTTAAATATAAGCACACGGGGGCCTATAGCATATTGCCTTCATCGAAATGCGGCCGCCGCGACCAGGATCAGATCCCGCGACTTTCGGGTCAGCAGTCGAGTACTTTGGCATGTTCTGAGACGAAATTGGCGAAGGCGCGTGTGTGCTCCCTTTGTCTGTCGTCGTCGTCTTCGCACCTTTCGCCTCAGAACGTGATGTTACAGCCACCTCCTTAGCCACCTCCTTATGTTATACGTACAGGAATATCCCGACTACCAACCTCCATATAAAGCTTAGAGCAGGAAAAATAAGAGCATAATATACCGAGTCACCCGTAATGCTTCTGCAGGGTCCATTTACATCCATACCAGCTTACCTTCACACGCCACGAACAACCTCGCTTCTCTGCACAAAGTTCTTCCCCCTTCAAAGAGTTTTTGATTATTAACGACGCGCGATCGGCATTTTAATGATCCTGGGCCGCAATCTATGCCGTTGCAGTCTCAGTCACAGACGAATCAACTCGACAAGCTTTCCTTGTGCCCGAGGCTCGAAAGGATCAAGTTACAACCGGTCCGCATCAGCTCGACTTCATGATTGCGTCATGGATCGGGCACACGTCGTTTCATTTGGTAGGAAAAGCGGTGACAGTTTGTATAAAACCTCATTTATGACTCCATTCTTGCTTAAAACATTTCAGCGGAATGATTTGGCGAGGACAGGACGGAGAAATTCATGACAGGACGCATTGCTGTTTATAGCAAATGTATACAGGCAATCAACGCATGCGCAGTTATAAGGAAACAGTAAATTAGGGTGGGTTTTGTGCATAACTACCAACGCCCGCTTAGTATCCTAAATTCAGAATTTAATCAAAAGAATTTATAATCTAAAATACTAAACAAAAGTTGACAGTTATGCACAAAGTCCACCCTAATCTACAGTTCCCGTATGATTGCGCGTGCGTACGTTGCCTTCATTTACCATAAAGTCCAGTACACTGGCGTAGCCGTGGGGCGGGGGGCCGTTTCAACTTTCCCGCCCTTCCGGCCAGAATTTTTTCAATTTTACATGTGTATATATACGCCCACAGATACAAACGCACGAACGAACATACATAAAGTATGCCTAGACCACCCCCCCCTCTCGAAAAAAAGCCCCACGGACATAGTGGTATGCATTTCCCTACCAAGGCGAACGCCATTCTCTTCTTTTTCTTCTCAGTCGACTGCATCGATCCCACCCGAAAGCTTTCCACGGCCAACGTATTTGTGAACGGCCTCCAGGATCGGAGAAATCGGTAGATTTCTGCACCTCGCAAGGTTTTGCAATGCCTCCGTGATCGGCCCACCTTTGACCAATTAAGTGACGATGCCATCTGATGACGTCCTCATGCGATGTCACATGAATAGTGACGTCACAAATTTTGGCGACATGTGTCGTCATGACGTCATGAGGTAACGTCATCGCAAGATGATTTTTTGCATCACGGCGCCACCTATGCCGACGGTCACTTTTTTGCGTTTGGCGAAGCATCTAAGGCTTTTGCCTTAAAATATTACCTGTCACTCTTTTTGATCAATCCTGATCAGTTGCCACATATATAACTCTTCGAATAGCTGTGGGATTCCGCGCTTCCCACAACACTGAGCTAAAGAGCTAGGGTATACATAGCAATCTCCGAAAGGGAGTTAGAGAGTTAACGTGCGTCGTTCAAGAGAGTTATATATGTGGCGAGTGAGGAGTCACCAATAAGAGTAACTGGCAACCTTGTGTTTTCTTAGAGTGTACGTAAGGAGTTGTAACCGTGATTGACGCGGCCCCACTGGGCGCGGCGGAACAATGCAAAACAACCCTCCGTACGATTCTTCTCCACGAGCGCACGTACTGAGCCAAGGACTTTAATGAAAAAACAAGCAATAACAACAACAACAACAACAACAACAACAGAGAGAGAGAGAGAGAGAGAGAGAGAGAGACGCATTAGCAACAAACTAACCACAACAAACCCATCAAGCCGAAGTCGCGCACACACTGCGGCGTTACACATCACGGGCGTTACGCAAGCAGGCAGCGGCGTCTATATATATATATTTTTTTTACGCGGCCCGGCATTGAGTGGATGATTGAAACCTCTCGTGCGTGCGACGAGGCGACAAGCGTTTGCAGCTCGGCCTTCTTCCGCGTATGCGCGCACACGAACGCACGCGCGAAGCCCGGGAGTACAATGCTGCGCAGAAGAGCGTCGCGACGAGGACGACGAAGACGCGACAACGCACGCGACCCGTACTGTGCGGCATTTCTGACGCGCCGCTGAACGTAACGCGTGAAGGCACGAGCATGCGCTTCGTTGCCGACACCCTGGGTAGCCTGTGTTGCTGGCTGTAGCCTCCTCATATCAGGCGAGGTCACACGCAGCTGCTGTACAGGGCGAAATTCCCCCCGAGCATTGTACCCTTATTTAATATGCGCGTCTCATAAAGGTATCTCGCGGGAACGTTAGATCGCGACCGGGGTCGATCCGGATTAGGCTCAATCCGGATCAGGTACTGCTACACGGTCATATTTAATCGCGATCTGTGCATCGCGATCTGGCTCCGTGATCGCGATTTGGCTGACGTCTGCGCCGAACTCGATCCGGATTAGGTTGTACCGTGTAGCATGCAGCGACCAACTTGTTATCGCGATCAAGAAGGCCGATCTGGATCGGCCCTGATCGCTATCAAAAGTGCCCGTGTGTAGCCGGTATCAGAGAACGTATTCCCCACGTATCCCCCACGTATTCGGAGCAATCTCTTTGTACTCCGCGCTATATAAGAAAAAAAAAAACAGCCACAGGGTCCCTTACGCATTCGCCTAGGACGACTCGAAGGCGAAAGCCATCTTCTTCTTCGTTTTCTTCCCTGTCTGTGTACTGATCCTTACCAGACCCCCCCCCCCCCTTCCGAAAGCTTTCTGCACCTAACGTGATCGGCCCACCTTTCACCAAGCGATGAAGATAACATGTGATGACGTCATCGTGTGACGACACTTTATGTTACGTCATGATAACGCCACAAATTCTGGCGCTCGTGATGGCGTCATATGGTGACGTGATCACGTGATGAGGATTTCTTTTTTTCGTCACTCGCGTTGACGTCGCCGACGGCCAATTTTCGCGTTTGATGAGGCATCTAAGGCTTTCGCCTTTTAGTATGCGGTACTATATTCTCGGTTAGTGCTGACTTGCCCCGTATATGACGCTCTTTAAGGACAGAGGTTCAGGGTAAGATAGGAGCTTGGAGATAGAAAATTCGTGAACACGGAATATCGCTTGAGCAGACTTGTCTTCTTCAAGGCAAACGACACACGTTATAACTCTCTTTTGGGTGTCACGACTCTCCGACGAGAGTGTAATGACATCCTAAGAGACTACACGTGTCTCTCTAAAGAGAGTCACATATATACGTGGCAAGTCAGGACTGACAAAAATAGTCAAGTGACTCTTTCTCTCTCTTTTTTTTTATATAATTCACCTTTTTAAGATCACTCGAACATCCAGCCCTACGCACCTGGGACTGTTTTGATGCATCCACAAGCGTGCTTCCTGGATCCCGTGGTTAGACAGGTGTGTACTGAAACGGATGAACGTATGCGAAGAGCGATGTATCCATTTCCAACGCCGCGACCGGGGTCCGGCCATCGTCAGGTCATACGTGTACATGGGCATAGAGGAATCCCCTATGTGCTTCGCGCGCGCGCGCGCGCACGCGCACACGCACACACACACACACACACACACACACACACACACACACACACACACACACACACACACACACACACACACACACACACACACACACACACGCACGCACGCACACGCACACACACAAACACACACACAAACGATTCCAAGAAGGGATTATTGCAGGGAAGGCAGAAATATACTATACAGGAATACAAAAACGATGATTCAATTACGTAGGCACACTGATTGCTTGTGAAATAGTGCTGAATGTAGTGCATTGTAGTTGTTCATAAAAAAAAAAAAACATGCAACACTACAGACATTCAAGAGTACCTCAATGAAAATCAACGTTCATAAAACACAAGGGCTGGAACAACGTGGAATAAGTTACATAGTTCACTTTATATATATTTATACGCGCCAGCACATCCCCTGGTGTGACATGCCGACATATGCCTTTGATGGAGCAACGTAAACTGAGCCGATATTTTTCACTACGTCAACTCAAGGGTCGTGACCAGTGCACGGCATGTGTCGATGCAAGCGTTTCAATGTCATTTGCATAATGCGAACCAGTGGTCCTTATGGCTGTAAGTACCGGTAGTGCCGCCGCTGAAGGATTTGTAGTGCACGGGGATCTCTGCGCACAGCTGTTGCGCGGGCAAACCTTTGACTCGGAAACAAGATGAAATTACGCGTTTAATGCGTCCCTTTGCCTGACATTTGGTTGAGACGGTTCGGGACGTATATTGCGACAATTGCATCGAGTCTGCTGGCGTAATGTTCTTTATTAAATGCGAAGCATTTCTTAGCGAACCTCTGGCACTTTGAGCGTTTCTATCTACGTATCTATCTATCTATCTATCTATCTATCTATCTATCTATCTATCTATCTATCTATCTAGCCGCCTACATCTGGGTGCTCTCATGATGGCCTCCTTAACTTGGTGTAGACCAAAATTTGCATGGGAGGGTAAGAGGATTTCACGAATATGATTGCCGGGTCGTGACATGAATAACGTTAAAATCTTGCCGCGTACGTTGTCAAACCCTTTCCACTAGACACGTGTGGCACATACCCGTTTACCACGGGCCGTGGTGTAGGGGTATGCGCCACAGGTGATTGACAGTTTATATCTACCCAGGAACGTCGAGAACAGACATTGGTAACTTAAATGCTAGAGCGTTAAGGAAAAGCAACATCGGCAGCGTTGACTCAACGAATGGAAAGAATGAAAATTAGGATCCCAGCAGGAATCGAACCCAAGCACTCTGCGTGGCAATCAGGTATTCTACCACTGAGCCACGCCAGGTCTATAAACTGGTTTGGAAAAACAGCCTACGCAGGTGTAATATCGGTGCAACATCAATTGTGGTTGTGGTGCTGGCTATGTAATTTTACAAGAAAGCAATAAACACTACATGATACTGCTACGATGTGTACTCCTACGATACAGGCGTCATATGAGATTAACATCTGTAGTTCCAGTGTTGGCTCGGCTTTTATAGCAGTCTAATAAACATTCGTTTGTATTCCTATGATTCAGCAAGCTATATTGAAGCATTGCTCGACCCCGGAGGAATACATTAACGAAAGTTAAGTTACATATGATATCCACATCACCGCGCCGTAAGCTGCACTTCGTCCACCAGAACGATGCAGTGTCCTCTTCATTTCTTACGAGGCTGAGCGATGGCTTCATGCTGACCGAGAATGATGCCAGATTGATTGACAGCCGCTTTGTAGACTAGGCTACGTAGGCTATATACGCCAAGGTAGTCTACGAATACGACAAACACCATCCACTGATGTTGGTCTATGAAGCACTATCCAGGCTTATCAGCATCGACGGCCTATACCTCACCAACGTGAAGGGTGACTTCAGATTCCGACATCTCGCCGGCTCTGTCGACAGACAATTTGTCGACGAAATGACCTAGGCATCCACGAATTCCAACAGCTCTACTATACGACATACTTCACTACACGTGGACCCCTCGTCACCACGATCACGACCGGATCCTATAAGAAGTCATGACCAGCTCCTGGTGCTCACTGATCACGGTGATGGTGCCCTTGTTCAAGAACTGTCAAGAACTTCTTGCACACATGCACACGGGTTTGTGAAACGTGCATGCGTTCTCGGGACACGTATAACCACTACATATCAACTTACCGCTTCTGGTGTTGCTAATACCCACGTTGCCATTGGGAGCGTTACCCAACCGTAAACAGCTGGTTATGTAACACATATGCGGCTCTTCAACATAAATATGTATGCGTATAAAATTTATACAAATCTTTAACGTCATTTTGTAACGTGTCGCTCAGTAAAAAAAAAGATACGCCACAGTCACCTACCCGCCGCATGCTTCGCATAACATCGACTCCCACGGTACGTGGGATCTGCCGAATTTTTTCCTTTTTCTCGTTCTTTTTTTTTTTTTAACGGTTATACAGCTGGCACGCGCCTCTGAACATCATATATAAATCTTCGTGAAAGTCGATCGTAAACACGTTCAGTGCATGCATATATGTTAGCGCCAGCATGCAGTTAACCTGGGTAGGTTACGTAAGGTATTAGGTAACACGGCCAACTAATTAGCGTGACCGAGTATTTTGTTAACGGAAGGGAAACAGTTTAAATGCAACCTGCCTATATAAACCGTTGCGGACGTAGGTCGTGAACGCGTTCAGTGCATATGTGTTAGCACTACAGTACAGCAGTTAAGCTGGGGGAAGTCACGTAATCAAATCAACTAATTAAGACGGCCGACTATTAGTGTGACCGAGTAGTGTGCTAACATAAGGGAAACAAATTTCAACGCGCTCATACGTAGCAGGTGACAATAGGTGTACGCGAAGCGGAGAGTTGTCAGTGATATTATATACAAGCTTATAGCTGTCGCTGCTTCGAACACAGCTATAAAACGCAATATATTTTCCTAAAGCTTTTGTTAACGAGCTAGTGATACATTGATATTCACCGTGAAAGCAATGTTCCGCATGGTCCACGAAGTC
This sequence comes from Rhipicephalus sanguineus, assembly GCF_013339695.2. Lineage (NCBI taxonomy): Eukaryota > Metazoa > Arthropoda > Arachnida > Ixodida > Ixodidae > Rhipicephalus > Rhipicephalus sanguineus. The sequence goes on from NC_051186.1 coordinate 57,441,042, forward strand.
CACACAAAGAGGCGGAATTGAGGTGTCTGTCACACGTGATGTTAAATAAGTCTAGTGGGAATGAAACAAATATATTTGAAAACAACAAGAAAGAAGAAATATTTACATTCAAAGCGCCTTCATCACCGGTTTAGTCAGAAATAAGAACTGCTCCATAGCTATATTTCGTATTAGCGGCGAGCGCAAGCTCTAAAAGGAAGCTGTTGGCAGGGAACGCCATACCACGTGATCAATGGCGATAGTTCCGTTCCTGAGGTTTCACAGCCGTATCGTGCGAGACCGTAGTAAGGAATCAAGAGAAGAGAAAGCTCGAATACACTTGTTACTGGTTTATGGCCAGTAAAGAAAAATCAGTGCACTAAAAACAAACAACTTTTTAGTGCGCTGTAGCTTATAAGCCACGAGAAGCAACGACCTGGATAGTGAGTGGGGTAAAAGGCAAACCTTAGGAAGCTGCACTTAACCACGATCTTAATTCACAAGGCGTCCTCTGCCAAGCCTAGGTGGTGTCACCTCAGCCGCTATATAGCTTTCATATAGCGTTTTACAGCTGAGGACACTTACAGAGTACCACCCCGGGGGTGGTAATCTGTAAGTGTCCACAAATCAACTCTTCGTTTCAGCGTGCACTGATTGGATAAGATATTGAAGCCGGGGTTCGCTATTGGTGCCGGTCCACTCGCTCTTCAACATTTGGCCAATCGGAGCGCGCTGAAATGGACAGCCCACTTAGTCGACGCTTACGGAGTACTATCCGTAGTCTTGAGAATGGGTCAAGACGATGCATGTGACGCGAAGCGACGGAAGAGTCGTGGAACACGTGCTTTTGTAGCACAATCGCGCGCTCTACAGAGTGAAGCGAACTCATCTGTACCTCCACAACAGCTGTGTCGACCATTTGTTTACAACCTATAGGGAACTTATCGCGAAGCGGCACGCAGCGTCGTTATCGACGTTCAGACCTCTCATCTGCAGGCGTTAAAGCTGACAGAAGCAAAGACTTATCTTTAAATGCACTTGCTATAGCTGGTACGGCTTAGCTTGAACTAAAAAAGAGGACAGCGCCTTACGCGTACTCATGCAAGCAGAGCTTGAATTGGAAAGCGTAGAAAATGATCAAGTCGACCGTGCTCCTGTTTTTCTCAGTTTCTCATCTGCTGAACGCTATCGGGTCCCACAGTATAATGGTGCATTAAAATGAAAACGAAATGCATCAATGTAACGTACACCGAACTCGATTCCCGGGCGCGATGGTTGTGTAATAAACGTATAAGAGGGTATAACACAAGTTAGGAGAATTGTTTCTATAGGGCGATTTGGTACGACATTGTAAAAACGAAGACGGCAATACAAGCGCTCCCTTGTCGCCTTCGCCTCTTGCATCCTCGTTTTTAGTGCTCTTTTTACAACTTTATAACGAAAGGAAGTGAGGCTCCTCCGAATAAAACACGAGAACCGAGATCAGAAATCACGACCTATGACTCCGCAATCGGTGACTCCTGTCAAGCAAGTCGTTTAGAAAGTGCGCTCGCTACCATATATACTTGCGCAATCCATGGACATGGATATCAAGAGACGACCACAGTTGTCGCCAAAGGTGGCCAAAGAAGACGGCAGTAAGTTATGGCAGCCAGCGGCCCTTCACAAACCGCACACCACCATCGCGAATTTATCATCCATGCGTAACGTCACGCGTCACGGTGACGGAATTTTCCGAACAGCCGATGCAAGCCGCCAGGACTCAAGTGGCCAACAAGTTGAAGTCGAGGGTCTGACGAAATCACGTCTGGTTGAGACGAAACATCGGTCAAAACTCGTCATTGTGAACAAGGTTACCCCGTGGGGGGCAAAACGTCAGAGTAAATAGTTTCACCCTGGTCAGCGTCAATATTTTCACCAAGGCCAACAAGTTACGGCTTGGGATAAGCTCAGCTGCACATTTAGTCTGACTCACATACAACATATTTTAGCGACATTTTAGGGAATCCTCAGAAAGACAGAAGAACACAATGTGTAGTTCTCTTTCTCAGGATTCATTTTCATTCCACTTTCGCGCTAAAAAATGTCCTTGATTCAACACCAACTCGCCCAACAGCAAGTTGTATTTAGTTTTGCTCTCGGCGTCCGATGGTATTCAGATATGGTATTATCTTGATACAATGCTTAATGAAACAGCATATTTCACAGCATGCCCATCTTTTCTCACCCTTTGGGAAGATGATATCATTTCTGTCCGAAAAATGTCTCCAATTCCTCGTGGAGGATACAAAGTTAAACTATAATTGTGTCTACATTCCGCATTGTATAATTCGTCGCATAAGTACAACTAATGTATAACGATGACGCGTACATCCTCGCCTTGAAGACCGACGTCGCAGCATCCGCGGTCGAGCGTCCGCATCGCGACCGTGTGACCGACGAACCGAAACAATGCCGCAGCGTCGGCGATAAAGAAGAGGTCGGGGTCACTCACCTTCGACGAGCACGCCGAGCCGGCCTCGCTGACGTCGCTCTGCGATGCCTCGTCGTCCCACGAGGCGCTGGACACGGTCGACGAGAGCGAGCACGAGCTGCACGAGCGTCCGCCCAACGAGAGGTAATCTCGAAGTTCGCCCCCGGACGAGAGGTCGGCGTCCACCTCCTCGATGATCTCCGGCGAGACGTCGCAGCTACTGAAGTCGCTCACCACGACGCTCGGAGCGCTCAGCACGGGACACGACAGGGACAGGCACTGAGACAGAGGTCGCTTGGACCTGTCGCCCGGAAGACTCGTGCGGTGCAGCTGATGCTGAGGGTGTGGAGGCTGGTGCAGCGAGTTGCCGTCTAGGATGACGGTTCCGCCGTCCACCAGGACGGTGCAGTTCCGGTCGACTCCAGAGCTGTTGTTGTCCACTACAACGATGCTCCTTCCGTTGGCATCACCACCGTTATCACTACCACCACCATCACCACCGAGAGGCGACATCAGAAGAGCCTCGTCGCTCGTGTCGAAATCCACGGCGGAGTCAGCGCTGCAAGACCTCCTCGACTTGGAAGGCGGGTCTCCGACGCCTGGAGGCGACGGCGGCGTCTCGATCACCACGGACACCAGGGATACGGGCGACTCGGCGTGACCGCTGTCCTCTGAAGACAGCGTCGCGCTCTCGGGAGTCATCGAGGTCGTGGTCGCCCTGTGCGGCTGCCGCCGCGCGCCGAACAGCAGCGGCGTCTTGGCGAACACCTCGCGCAGCAACTGGCATGGACGCCAGCGCTTGCAGCGCTGGATGGATTCGAGCGAGTAGGCCTTCTTGGTGGTGGTCGCGCCGACGACGCCGCAGGCAGCAACGCGAGCGCGCGATCCGCCGCAGTCCTCTTTCCGGGATGGGCTGGACGAAGTGGCAGTAGCGGTGGTGTTGTTGAAGCTGCGAGAGCGAGTACGACTGCCGACGCGGCGGAACGCCGGCGAGGCCTCGCCGCTATCGCCGTCGTCGTCGCTACGCCGCTCCGGCTCCATAGCGCGCGACAACACACCTCGTTATACAACGAACGCACGGGTTCGTTATGGTGCCTCTAACACCACGAAACACATACACAGCACAAACACACACGCGCGCACGCAAAAACTGGAGGCCGAAACCAATTGCGGTGTCACATCTCACGCTCGAAGCCTTCAGGCCCGCGTAGATACGTCGCAGCGACGTGAAAAAACGGTCGAGAAAAGCCCGGTCCTACCAAAGGGCGTCCGCGAAAGCGACGTGCAGGAAGACTGGCGAACGGTATTTCCCCGGCAATAACTGGAACCACACAACACTCGCCGATTCGTCGGGGGTGACACTCCGTTCCACACGCTGCTGTCGAAGGGAGGGGTGAAATTCTCGTCGGAAACACAAACAAAACGGTACACTCGCGTCTTCCCCCGCTCGCTCGCCTGGTGTGACGTTCGGGAACGAACAGCAAAGACGAAAACAAACAAAAATGTCGCGGGGGGGCTCACTATCGGGCACAATCCGGCGCTGTCGTCGTCTCTGTGGCGACTCTTCTTGGCCGTCGTAGTAGTCGGTATTTCAAAAGTTGCTCAAGAGGAGGATCGCTTCGCGGCGTTGGCCGACCGCACCGCTCGTCTCGTAACGCCAGCTTTTCTTTTTTCTTTTTTGCGCGTTTCGCTTTTCACCACGTATCCGGCTTTCTTTCTTACTTTTCTTGTTTTCCCCCAACGCGATGCTGCGCGTCGGCGTTCGGTCACGCTTTGCAACACACACCGCAGTACAGGCTCCGAAAAGCTGCAAGCGCCGATTTCCGACGTCGACACGTTCGGTGCGTTACGCCGCGCGCGCGCTATTCCGACGTCGTCGCCGCTAGCTGCCAGCCATGCGACCCAATTATCGAGTTTCGAGGCGCCGCGGTCGTTTGTGTGTTTGTACTTGCCGCAGAACTTGTTACTTTTCCTTTCCTGGTCGTTCGATGTATCCCCCCCGCCACCCCAAGCGGTGTCGTTAAGATGACAACTTCGTTCGTCGCTACTCGGGACCGTTTACGCCGCTGCGCTTCTAATATTTCCTCGACGCTCCCCCTCTTGTCTTTTATTTACGTTTGTGTTTGAAACGCCCGTGGTCCTTTTCCTCGGTCTGCTTACTCGAATCCGAAATAAATTAGTGGACAGCCGTTGGGAGGAAACAAAACCACCCCCACCCTACCCCGAGGAGCTGCGCAGCGCACGAGCGAAGACTTCCTGCTCGTGTTCACAGCGGTTCGCCGAAATAACGCGACCAAGACGTAAAAACAACCCGTGAATTCCCCTCAGAAGTACTAGGACACACAGCCGTGCATGTAGTACGTACGGTCTATCGGAGATTTTCCAGCTTCAACGTCCGGTTTGCTTGTCCTGCTGGGGTGGCGATCACGCAGTGCACCATATAAAAGACGGGCCGGCACCACACACAAATAAACGATTTCGACGACGCAGGAGTCAACACGTGGTTTGCTTACAGCTCACTCGCCACGGCCCGTTGTTTTTGTTATCGCTGCTCATTTTCGTACTGCTTTTTTTTTTGACGTTGGCGCTCTACGCGTACATAATTTGGCGGCGGCGCTCCCTCTTGCAGACGACGTTGCGCAACAGAAAGCGCGCCAAGTTTTCAGTACACTCCCGCCATCTCTCGTACGTTCTGATAAACAAGGAGTAACGGAAAGTCTTTTATTTGACACAAATTCGAAGCGAATGCCAGTACTGGATGATGTCATTCCGACTACAGTTTGATTCTTAAGCTTGCTATTATCTTTACTTTGAATTCCAATCTCCTCAAGCTTGAGTTTTGTGTCATCGGTACTTTGAACTATGCTTTGAACTTCCTTAATTACTGGCACTATAAAACGTTTCGCCCTTTCCATGTGCACAGTAAGCTCCGCACACGTCGTTTTAATGTCGCTAACACGAAAGCCGAAGCATTACACGCAACAATTTGTAGAGGGAAAGATATTTAACCTATCGCTACAAGGTGGCGCTAAGTTTCCACTCCCTGCTCTGCCTTCCCACGCATGGCCTCCGAGACGAGCTATGTTGCGAAGTCTTGGAGGACACGTTTGCGTCGAAGCATCCACCGTGGCCTCCGATTACAAGTCGCGCAATCTCTGAAGCCATGCATGCGCAAACGTCTTTAGCGCCTTCTGCACTGGTCGGCGTTGCAGAGGCGTTTGCATTGGCGGGAAGTTTTGTATGATGATTTATTGGTAGACCTTATTGCGCAGTGCTTTACATTTGCGGGTTAGGCTTTTACGTTTGAGCCATTTTTATTGACAACATGCCGCTCCATTGAGAAGAAAGGTATATTGCGTAAAGCTCGAGGTCGTTGTAGTTATGAAAAGGATGACTGGAAAGCTAAATCAGTTGAGATCAGTAGTATTGCGTAACTTCATTTACAGACTATTTACGGTAATTGTGCGGTAAAATGTTTGATATTACACAGGGTCTTTGAGATAACAAGAGCCAAGTATAAAAAAAAGAAACATAGGCGTTACGCATCTCTAATTAGCAAAGTATGACCTTGGGGATCACGTCATATTATTTTGCCATTCAGCAAAGCTCGGTAATTAACGAAGATTGTTTAACGAACCTTTTAAATATTAACACTAGCGAGAAACCTTCAATACAAAAGTTATAGCGCTTGTTCAGAAACATGGGATTTTTTCATCTATGCTAACATAACTCCTCCGCTTATTCCCTAAGAAATTTTGACCTTCCTCGGAAACCCTATTTTAAGAATTTCTTTAAAATATTACCTGCGGGAACAGAGTTCGTCCCTTAGTTGTTTGGATTCGGAATGTCCTTCATCTCCTTGGGAGAGGCAGATACTTCTGCAGATGTCGAAAAAAAAAAATCGAACTTTCTAATATCACCAAGTCAAGCTGGCGTGTATGGGCTACATCTTCACCTCTATGCATGCAAGTCGCGCGGCGAAGCCTTCCTTCAGGAGTCTCGATCTCGAACACTGCCCGCAATATCTTTCAGCTGATATCGGTGACACTGAATCTTGTTACAATTTTAGGCAGCTTACGTAGCGCTTGTTAGGGTATTTTTTTCTTTAGCTTAATTGGTTAATGAACTAAGATGAATTACGCAAAATTGCAATATTTTTAATAGTAACTTTAGGGCCAGTGCATTCCTGTACGTTCTAGATGCCATTCCAAAACGAGCAACCCAACTTTTATTTGCAATGCACTGTCGTGAGCAATATGAGCTTGAACACCGAATTCATCTTTGTTCAACGAATAATTGTAATGTAGCAATATGAATGTGACGTATTGAATTGCCGGATATACCTTTCCGCTCGAGCATTTAGTGTCATGAACACTTTTGCGCTTACCAACTGCGTTTAGCGGCTGTGCCCTTTAAAAAGGTAATTTTAGTGTTCCAGCTCGTATTGCTCACGACTTCACACGCTGCGCGGTGATCTTTCTTTCTCCGGCGTTCAAAGAAAGCCCACGAATGTGAAATAAAACCACGTGATTGCGCTCATGCGCTACCGTATTGAAGCACTCTCAACCGTGCTTCGATCGAGTTAGCCGCGCGTGCGGACCGTGGCGAAATGAGCGGCTGCGGTTCTGGCCGCCAGCTTCTCAGTGCGTCAGGATTTTTCGACGGCGGCACACGGCAAGGAATCGCCGTCGTCACTGCATGGCCTCCGAGATGGCGGGCGCGCGGCGTGGCCGCGCGCCCGCCATCTCGGAGGCCATGGTCACTGATATAGTTTCATAATAGTGCACTAGACGGAAATCTGGCGCTAGTGTCTATGGTAGTTGCTATGCATTACGCTTCAGCCAGCATGGGAATGATGGGTAGCACATTGATGTGCCTCAGTTTCGTTCTTACGGCTCCGTGTGGCCCTGCAGCCGCTTTGTCGCAAAACGAAGTTCAGCAAAAGTTCAGCCTTCCCACTTCACCACCTTGACCCTTTCAGGCTGACCAATTCAAAGAAGCTCACGAGGTTCACAGCGAGCCATTCTTTTATCCGAAACAAAAGCCAAAACACAACGATAAACACAAGTGCGTTCGAAGCCGCAAGCACGGAGGCTAAGCAAATTCATGTACTACCCATCATTCCCATGGTGGCTAAACGACCGCAGCGCCACAGTTCCCTCCAGTATACTTTGTACAGGAAAATATGGCCCGTGATAAACGATAGAGGCTGACGGTCCGCGAACACGGTTGTTTCACTCGAAGCATGGTCTGAAACCGAAAGAACACACAGGTCCAGTAGCAACAGGATTAAAATGATCTTTTATTTACAGGGAAATAAAGGTAAAGGGCACAACAAGTGTAAGCAGAACGCTATGTATATATATATATACTGGCTTATATGTATAATAGCATATGACGCACACACACAAACACGCTGGCAAGCACAAACCACACCGTCGTATAACAATAAGGCTTTTTCTTTTTTTTTTTTCGTCTGAGATCGTTTGTAGCGTCACGTTGCCTGGCTTTGTTGGCTGGTACTACGTTTCCTCTAAGTCTGGATTATTCGTTGCGTTCTTGTTGTTTTTTGTTATTTGTACATAGCACCGGGGAAACACGCTTTTATGAACCGAGATGTATAGGCCTAGTCAGGAAACAGTTTTGTCCGTTTCCTTTTGCCTCATCTTGGCGGCACGAAACATCGTTCTACATGTACACGTGCCCGAATAAACAGTACTCGCATTCGTACAGCTCTTAACTGAACATCACGAACAACGGAAGCTGTACAAGAAAGCTTGTGTTCCGAGACACTTCATCGCTACAAATGCAAAGCTTAGGTCTCTGCAAGTGGATGCAGGGGGTAAACGCTGTTCCATGATTGAAAGTTATAAGCTGCACAGATGGAGCTTTGCTCTGAGTGCGATTTCGAGTTTTCTGTGCGTTGAATCGATGACTCGGAAATCAAATGCAGTCGGTATAAGCAGCAAGTCGTCTAATTCTGCCACGTTGTATCAATTCCATAATGGCGGCATCGTTAAGCCAATCAGATAGGCCCAATCTGCCTCTTGCCCAATCATATCGGACACGATGGCGAAATTCAACAATGTCGCGGTGGAATTATTCGATAATGTCCCTCAATACCACTCACTTCACACAAAATCTTTCGTTTGCTACCCCAGTTAAGATTTCAGGCCCAGCGAATGTCCGGCATGTTATAGACGCGCCCGCTTGAACTTTGCACTTAATTGCTGGCAACCTTGTAGTCTGTCTGCACTTCAGGCGTATAGGCGTGTTTAGAGAACATAAAAAAAAAAACACTGAACATCGTCGGCACTTTGTAAAACTGTGAGAAGCTTTGGCACATGAAACCAACACGCATTCCTTTGCGTGAAATACTTATATCATAGATTGTATAGTTAACTTAGAAATCGAAATTAAGGCCATCAATCGGTTATGTGGCTACCTAAAATTACAAAAAATGCATGCTTCATTCTCTTATACTAGATGTCCATTGTAATGATGGGAGACTACAGATGGAAACACAGTGTGTACTAGAAGTTGTATAAATAGGAATAAGGGGTCTCAATCGGGCTGGCCCACATTTTGATGGTGGATCTATCTTCCGTCAAAGGATCTTTGTCATCCATGGCCTGTTAGCTTTAAAAGGTTAAGTGGTTGACGTCGCGTGGTGTCGCTGTAGGCAGCTGTTATCTGCAAGATGAATAAACAGTGCCCAATTCCTTTCCAGTTCCTTCCGTTTGCAGGTAGCAGCGGCGACCAGCAAATGTACACGGATAGGGATGTGCGAACATTCCATCAATTCGAAATATCGAATCAAACAGTCTTCTTATATCGATTCGGATTTTATAATAATAAATTAATTGTTGAGGTTTAACGTTCCGAAACCACGATGTGATTTCATATGAGGGACGCCGTAGTGTAGGGCTCCAGAAATTTCGACCGTCTCTTTAACGTGCGCTGACATCGCACAGTACACGGGCTTCTAGAATTTCGCTGCCATCGAAATGCGACCGCCGCGGCCAGGGTCGAACCCACGAACTTCGGGTCAGCAGGCGAGCACCCCAGCCACAGTACCACCGCGGCGGAACCCCCGGCCTACTAATTTGTTACTAATGTACCACACGGGCTTTTAATAGGGAATACGCCTTCTGATATGTAAGCATCAATTCTAATTTATTTTAATTTTAAACGTACTGCGGTAGGAAGACCAAGCAGGGTAACAACAAACGTAATCGACGAATTGAATTTAAACACTAAAAATAAATAAAACGATTTAAAAGACGTACTGCAGCAGTTGAGCACTCCTTAATAAATAAGCATAGCTAAAACTCGGTGTAACATATATTTGTAAAAACGACTCGAATATTCGGAAAGTATTTGAATATTCGGAGGTCTGATTTCCTTCTGGGACTATTTGAGTAGTGCTCAATTCGGTCTCAATAATTGATCATTCGCACATTCCTATGCGTGGACGTTAATGTCGCAATGTTACTTCCGTGATGAAGACACTTTCGCTTGACGAAACGCTGGCTGCATATCAATGTTTCTTGCATCACCAATGTCTTACACGCAGCACTAGGCGTCCGTTTATCCTGTTATTTGTGTACGTCCATGTACTATCGCCAAGTCTTGCTAGCTAGCTGCTAATCCAATTGATAGGCTATGAACTAATTGATAGACCACCATGTCTTGCTAGCTAGCTGCTAAACTAATCGATATGTCACGCGCTGTATTTGGGCAAATTTCTGAACCCCTGGACGCGAAGTTTGGCTAGTTGATTGAGCAATGTTCCTAAAAGATTCTGTGCCGTAGCCATACCTCCAGGACCACAGGAAGACGAATCAACACCTCTGGAGATTATCAACAGTTTTGTTTTCATAGCTTATCAGCTAAATATTACATCTGCCTGTAATACAAGAAATTCTGATAGCAACAATTAAGTGTGTGAGAGTTGGGAGGCGCATAATACCATTGAAATGTAGCTGCTACGTACGTCAGCACGCCGTCGTTCTATTAACTGACAAGTAGATTACGCGTCTACACGGCTAGATTTGCTTATCATTCACGAACCTCGTGACTCATCCGCCATTGCCTTTTGCCATTGTCAGTCTCAGTCTAACTCTACCTCTTATCTTTTGGGTTGCTTGCCGTTCACACGTAAGACTCGTTAAAAGTTAAATTTTGCTATCAAATAAATGTATGTTGTCCTCATTACTTTTCATCGCGTTTTGTTTATCAACAGCATTCCTCAGACTGATAGTGCACAGCTCGCTTCACTGCTGTTTCCGAATCGGCGGCCGTTCTTTAATTCAGCACGTTGTTCTTCCTTGATTACGCGTAATTGTGAGGACCGTTGTGTTTAAACTCTACAGCTATCTCGCTTCCGGTATATTTCGTGTCCAGTATTTAGTAACACCGTATAAAAATGTAAATAAATATGTCCCATGAATTGGCCGCCGCGTAACAGTCAGCACCATGTGTGGTTTCGTTTTTCATCGATCCTGTAGCAAGTTCTGTTTGTTTCTCCTGTTTTGGCATGCGCGTCGGCGATGACATACAAACATGAATCATTAAGCCTGATCATATCTAGTACACCGGGATAGCATTCAGGCAACGTTACAGCAAGCACCGGGCTTACCGTCTCCAATAATAGGCAACTTCTTTCACTCGCAAATCCTACAGACGGCATAACACACACGCACACAAAGCAGAAACTATACACGGATTAACACGGGCGTTGCCTTTCGTATCAGCATCAACAAGAGAAGAAAGCAAAAAAAAAATCTCTATGTACACGAAAACGCCTCATTGTTTTGTCCTACGCCTTTGTGTTTTACCATAAGGATCTATAGGAAAGCGAAGTATTTACAACGGTTACCAAAAAACAGTATCGTATAATACAAACTCCTACAAAAAAGATGTCCTATAACCGTAGCCGTGGCAATGATAAACTGTGTTGAAGTATATAGACATACAAAAACGATGTTTATGTACATGTGTATAGTGTGTTCTGTGCCGGCTCAGGGGGCACTCTAATGCTTGAATCATGATAAAAAAGAATAAGAAAAACAGCACAAGTGGTGCGATTCAGCCCACCTAATCAAAGCAGTCAATATCCACGGTTAAGGCGAGACCGGCGTTGCGTTATAACCAGAGTTCGTACTGTGCGTGTATAGTTAGAAAAACAATTTCCTATTACATAACCTATCATCACGCGTGAACATTTCCGCGATATAAGTGCCTGGTGCGTCGAGGCATCGTCACTAAGGAGTAGATCAGTCGATATCACTCCGAATATACAAAACACTCCATATTTCTGCACGGCCGATTGCGTTACAGGCTTCACAGTGACAGCCGGGCCGCACTATATATTGTTAAAGTGGCAACAAAATGGCGTAGTTGTAAGACTTCGGGTGACTGTAAAGAGGACAAACGGTCGACTCCAGTCCCAAGCCTTTGTATATATGAGTACATGGAGGCATCCTTTTAACAAATCAATAGCAAAATACTTTGCAGCATTTGTCGAAGAAGCCACAACCCCAGCGCTATGATAAATGTAACATCCCTAAAACATTGTGTGAGATGACAGGGGCATCTAGACTATACCTGAAGAAACCTGAAAGGTTCGGTTTGTGATCCTAACCCGTCATCGTGTGTTCGGTACAAGTTTAAAGCACTTCTTCAAATGTTTGTGTATATATACATCCCAAGTGCATGTTCGGTTTAGTTAAACCAAACGTGCGGGGACATGCGCTAAACATGTTCACTAAAAACTACGCGAAACGTGCGCTTAGAAGCACTGGGGAAGCTCTGAAAGTTCTATGTTGTTCATAGGCAGCATCGCAGCCTCAAAAAAAAAAAAAAAGAAAACCAAGAAGTGTATACTCTTAAGCGTCTCAGCCAAACTTGGCAGTTCCACTTTGTAGATAGTTTCACACATCACAGCATGTACATTACACGCGCGCACGAAATGTCACGTAGAAGTTCACTTCGCGCACCTGCCAACGTGGAAGTGAACCTAAGAGAAGTTGTCCACACTCTCGCAAAAATGACGTTTCGTTTCGTGTCGCCGAATTCCCACATTCTTCTTCACGGACTGACACACTTGTTGCGTTCTCGCGTCACACGTCGACGCACCGCCGCGCGCACACGTACTACGTTTGTTGTTACGCGTGACTCACTGTTACGTCAGCGCTGACCAAGGCCTCTAGCACATACACCGAAAGGTCCGCAGTATATAGGCACATCCAGGTGGATCATCACGGAGATCTCGTCACTGCACGCTACACGTTTGCTCTGGATCACAGCACAGCTTCACGCGACGCACTTCCGCAGACCACTGTACTCGTCCATTTTATTAGTAATTAGGCGAACTGGTCAACAGTATGTACATCCGGCACATTTGACGTGTAACTTCCCTCGTAGGCGCGAGAATATGAAAATACGCTTGCATAAAGTCTTGGGGAACGAAACTACGAGTTCCTGACGCACAGGCAGATCGATCATTTCTCAATCCGTCGGTGTGTACTCTTATACCACCTTGGCCACCACATCATTCACCGGCATTCTCTACACCTAGAACGCACATATATCTGTAATAGATGGAGCTTGTTGCACTCCCATCTTCCCACCATGCTCTTCGTTAGAGCGTCTTATTCTAGCGACGTCGTGGTCAAGCTGAGTCGACGAGATCTGAGGTCTTGCGTATATTATATATATATTAACTTACAGAGTTGTTTCACACGCATCGTTGCACAACTGGCTTAGCTGACGTGGAACGGCGTGCTCGAGGTGCTAAGACTCGTGTAGCTGCGTACTCGTGGGGCTGCACGCTTGCGCGAAGCCCCATCGCTCCACTTCTCAGAGAAATGATACAGCTCCAATGTCATAACACTTCAAACTTCACATACGAGATTTTCAAAAAACGGTTGCCTTGCGCTTCGTGTCGCCGCTACTACAGACCATGTCATGTACTGTGGGTACAGGTACTTCTGTGTCTATCAATGTCTTTTTCTTACGAAAGCAGTGATCGCAGTTGGCGATACTTTGAGTTTTCGAACGTCGCCGTCCTTGATTGTTCACCACGGGTGTCAAACGAGTGATGTAGCTGACGTTCTTGGCTATTCGTGCTTGATGCTTTCTTTCTCAGATACCAAGAGGTAGCGGCTGACGTGGCATACCTAAAAGGTGCTCGAACTTTGCAGCAGATAAAATGCTGCCTACGCTAGAAACACGTGCGAGCGAAGCTAACAGATATCTTTTGCTTTCTTTCAGTGAGGCAACTACTACTGCTGTTGGCTTCGCTGGCATCGACATGGAAGGGTGATGTGTAACAGATGTTCGCCGGTCAAAACTGTAATCTTGCTGCGTCAAGACACTATGATCCACTTCGGTGAAACGGTTCCCGCAAGACGATGCGGCGTCTGTCGCTCGTCGCTTCAATGTTCGCGTCCCTCAATGGTGAGAAAAAAAAATGTAGGTCTGAGTTGGCGGCCGGTCATATGGTGGTGCTGTCCAAGCTGTCCAGGTCGAAGGTCACCATGGGTTTTGTTACGGCTATTTCGACGTCATACACGTCACCATCGTACGAGTCTCTGTGCGAAAGGCGGCCGTTGCAGAGTGGTATCGAAGCACGCGGCGCGAAGAAGTTTGTGGGGAACTCCAAGTGACTGCGGTTCTTGTGGCCCCCGGAATTCTTCACCTGCGGAGATGAGCGCGGACAAGACGGTCGTATGAGAACACGTTTCACATAGTGATGTCGTAATGGCTGAAAACGCGACCATCATAGCAATTAAGCCTGTATTTCTCTCGGCACTGCCTGCAGCGAAGTCACGTCTGAAAGGGTCACTTCGCAAGAAGACTACCAGAAAGTTGGTACAGCTGACTATGACTTCATTCAGAAGAACATTTGAGTTAATTTTGAGGTAATAGGTTTGCCAACGTTTCGACAAGGGTCTTGTCTTCGCAAGGGCAGCAAACAAGAAGGATATCCAAGAGTATAAGGGGAAAAGGGACGTAAAACACTATGCGCGGGGCCCAAAGTCCAGGCCTCCACTGGCTTGAACTGCTCGCCGGACATGGCCCAAAAGTGCCAACTCCCCCTGCGGGTCTGAACTGGCGAGCTGTGCCTCCCACCGCTCACTACTATCCTTAATTTTCTTGCCTAGAAATATCTCTACGTCAATGAGTGTTTCATTACATCCCCAAGGGGTATGATTTAATGTTGGCAGCAACTGCAGCAGCTGCCCAGACGTAGACAGGTCCCCTTGCCGAAACGTTATCTCCAACGAACTTCCTTGTTCGACGACTTATCATTGCTCTAAGCATCCACTTTACCTAGAAGATACTCAGATCACCACTACAAAGCTGTACCATACAAACACTCACGCGAAGGTAGTCCTTGGGGACGGCGAGGAAGCCACCGGCCGTGGCCCCACCGGCCCCGTTTCCCAGGAGTCCCCCGTCGGTGTGCAACACGGGCAAGCTGTGTCTCCTGGAAGGCGCCGCCTCTCCCCTGGGCAGGCCCCCTTCGGCCCGCGGAGGCAGCAGTTCCTCGCGCAGGTGGTACGGCGCCTCGAGCTGCAGCCGCAGGTTGTGCGTCTCGATGAGCTGTCGCGTGCGGCACAGGTTCTGCGTGCTCTCCTCCTTGAGCGTCTCGACGAGCGTGAGCAGCCTCTGGATCTGGTCCTCGCGCGTGTTGTGGTTCTTGTCCGAGCCGCCGCACAGGCTGTCGGCGCTGGCGTCGTCGTCGGCGCCTCCGCCGCCGCTGTCCGTGAGACGCTTGTCGCCGGACTTGCCCCGCCAGATGGACTTGCGGTGGCTCTTCTGCTGCACGGGCCACAATTAAGGGTCGGCTCAGTATCGATACTATACAGTAATTGTGTTTTTCTGTTTTTACTTGAAGTACGAAGGGAAGAGAGAAAATCAATGCTGACCGCACTGTCACGTAACCGTCTACCTCTCTCATCGTATATTTCCTCGACACCATGGGAGTGCGCATAGGGAAAGGGGCGGGGGGGGGGGCGTTCCCTAGCGATCTGAGGGGGTGCCAAGTCTGCCCCTCACCTTTAACTCAGTCAGACCTGTCCCGTCACTATTTTAGGTGCAAGGTTGTGGGCATGCTGAT
Source organism: Rhipicephalus sanguineus (assembly GCF_013339695.2). Lineage (NCBI taxonomy): Eukaryota > Metazoa > Arthropoda > Arachnida > Ixodida > Ixodidae > Rhipicephalus > Rhipicephalus sanguineus. Next base: position 57,456,623 of record NC_051186.1, read on the forward strand.
TTTTGACGACAATGACAGCCAAGGGCCCCTGTGTTGCATTCTAAGAGCTGTTCACTTCCCAAGTTTACCCCCGAAAAGCCGGAGGGGACCAAAGGCAGGTCGTTGTGGAAAGCACGTCATCGCTTCATTTTCATTTTCGCATCCAATGCGAAGCTTGTTTTCTCTCGGGCTCGACCGGGGGGTGGCGCTGCGGGTGTGACTAAACATCAAGCTGACCAAGCTTGCAATTGATAGGCTGCTAGTGCTCGCACTGGTGTTTTCTACTTGAGAAGCCTTCGCCTTTAATTGTGGCGCACCTCTTCATCTCCTCACAACGAAACTACTTGGACCATGGTCTGAAAAGCACTTTCTGGACCGTGGTCTGAAGGCGAACATCTCCCTAAAAGTCGTTTTTAGTGGACAATGGAATAGATAAGCTCTCTTGATGAACAGCTACGTGTAGCTATATACGAATTGATGTGTTAGTCCATATACGGTGGGCAGAACTTGGACAGGAAAAGCGACCTCCTGGAATGCTATGTCATTTTCTTTATTTGTTTCAGTTTGCTATATGTTTTTCTTTACTTGTTCACTTTTGTTTACGTGTAACCATTTTTTTTTTTCATTTATGAGCTGCAGGACTTATAGAAATGGAGCAGCCGAGGTGATATAAACCACAACTTTTCCACAGCAATCCAGTTTGAACAGAACAGGAGACAACAGAACAGAAGTGAGTCACGGATGTATACCTTGGAGGCGAACTCCTGCAGCAGCCTGTGTATCTCGTCCAGGCGCTGGCCGAACTTGTGCTGCGTGCTGTGGAAGCTGGCCGACAGCCGGTCCTCCACTCGCCGGATCTGCTTGCAACGCATGGCGCGCGATATGTAGTTGAGAATCATGGCCAGGTAGCCCAGGCCGAAGATGATCCACAGCACCACGCCCGTCTTGTAGATCCAGATGTAGTCCCCGTCGAAGTTGCCTGCATTTGATCAAGATGAAGAAAAAATTATGACGTATATCTCGGTCTCGAGATCAACCGTAAGGCAAGAGAGAGATAAAGTATGAAGAGGAAAGGCGGGGAGGTTTACTACCCTGCGCTGGGTATAAGGTAATGAGGAACAGAAACAGAAACAGAGAGAAAACGAGCACTGCAGGCACAAAATTGTACAAACGGCCACTGCGGCCGTACATGCTCTGACCTACACGACTTCAGCGCTTCGATTGGGGAATGGCGGCCTTTATTAAGGGGACAGTGGGCGAGTCGTGGTGATTGCTGAAGCGCTATAAACACTGGATTAATGACCTATAACAGTTGCAGGGCAGTTCGGGCTACCGGTGTGTTTAGCTTATTCAAGAGCATGAGTATGGTGTCCATAAGAAACCGAAGCATCACGACAATGTCCTGGTCCTCCTCGGGCGTGCCTTGGGAAACCAGCGCTGTGGTTGACTCGGCCAATGTCTGCTGCGACCATAGTAGTGGCTGTGGATTTTGCTGTGGCTTTGACTCCGGCACGTCAGAGTCGACCTCTGAGAACAAGACCACATCGGAGAACATCGACTTTGAAGCATGGCCGGTATTGCCAAATCTGCGGCCACAGCCACTAAGCCAAAAGTGCTAAACAATCCATGGGGGCATGAATGCTGGCTGCCAGCATAGCTACCTCAAAGTGCTACTGCGCAATAACAGTTATGATTGTGACAATGGAATAGAACAGCGTAATATAGTAACTGTTGGGGTTTAAAGTCACAAAACCGCGATGGGATTATGAGACGCCGTCGTGTAGGCCCTTGGAAATTTCGACCACCAGGGGTCCCTTAACGTGCACCTAAATTTCTCTGTTCATGTATATGCGGAAGTTATATATAGTCCGAACTTATTACCATAATGCAATTCCCGATCGAATAATCTTGGGTGATGCTTGACAATTCATGTGTCCCAGTGCATAAGACAAGGGCGACGGAAAATGTACAAGGACACACACGGCGCAGTTCATCATTTGCGTAGGATGAGAAACGCAAACTAGGAAAGGAGACGGTGACTGACAGAAAAAAGAAAAAAGAAAAAAAAGGACTAGCGCTCACAGCTCAGTTTCACAGGACGGAAGGCGGAAGGAAGGAACAAGCGGAAAGACAGAGACGTTAGCGAGTTCTGAGACCGAAGTCATCTGTAAAGTAGACGATAAAGACATCCCTGGAAGTTAAACCTCCACTTAAATCCCCTTCGTCGTTTTTCAGTTTCTTACATTCCCACGTTCCCATCTCGTGTGAGCCGTCCCCACACTGTCACATAACAATCCCATCGTTTCCGCTCTGTAAGCGTAATCTGTGTCTTGCAGGTCGAGAAAATGAACCAAAGTGCAATGCACCCATAGCTCGGATCTTCCAGATCCTCAAAATTATTACCATCTTTTGATAGGAATGTTAGTATAGTTGAAAACCTTGGCGCCTTTATTCACTGTTTACAACACGAAGATCGTGCAGCGAGGACGGACACGCGTAGAGGAACGCGTACACACAGGACTACTGTGTCCGCGTGTGTGTGTTCGTCCGTCTTGGTCCTATAGTCTGCTGCGTCACGGATACAATCATTCTAAGTTGCTTTAATATGCAATTAGCGCTTCGGCAACAGAATCGTAACCGAGAGAGAGAGAGAATAAACATGTTTATTTGGGTTTCATTTAGGCATCGTCTTTGGGGTGGTCTCCCCATTCCAGGAAACCATAGACACCCGCAAGTGGCGCATCCCTTGGCCGTGCATGGCCATCATGCACTTCGGAGGACGCGATACGTAGACGCACCATGCATCTCGTTATACGCACCAAAGTATGGTGCACGGGGTGCCGCTTGTCGCGCCGCGTCTCTCCTACGCGTCAAGTCGGCCGCAGATAAAAAAGGAGAGAAAAGATTGATGGCGGCCCGGGGGGGGGGGGGCGGGGGGGGGGGGGAGAAGAGAGAGGGACACAGCGGGGCGGCGGCGCTTCTTCTCCGTCTCTGGAAATAGCCGGCGCTATTTTCTGAGGTCCCGCCGCCACTTTGGTCGTCGCCACTCGCGGCGCAGAAGGGCCTTTGTGTCTGATGCGCGCGCAACACAAAACAGAGCACGGGGGCTGCGCGACACGGTCACACGACTATACCTCCTCGCTCAGCTGCTCCTCCGCTTCTCGCATCCTCGCTCTTCGCTTCCCGCACAGATTCAGGTGTCCTCCCGACGGGAGACAGTTGACACACTGTGCAGCATTACTCTTCCCCACTTTTTCTCTATCTCAAGCATCTCATTCTCTCTCTCTCCTGGATACTCTTCCTCTCTCTCGTCCACTCATAAACCTTGCTGTGGCTTAGATTCCTTAATGGCTGTTTACCAGCTGGCTCTGCTGAGCCGTCTACTGCCATCACGTCTTAAAGCTCCGTGACCGAAAAACAATTGCGCCCGTCGCTAGTCTTGAGGGCTGAGACATTAATCTGTGTCACCTCCCAAGAGCAATGGTCTGTCGCGATGTGAGAAGAGGCAGGCGTCACCGTGAGGCAGGTTACGTATAAGAGATGTCGCAAAGATCAGTACACTGATCTTTGCGACATCTGGACTGTAGCATAGGTCGGCAAAAAAGGTGGAGCTCGCTCAGACTCACTCAAATATATTTTGAGCTTAGGGCTCACACGGACTCCGACTCACCAAAATTTTCCTCAACCGGACTCACTTGGACTCAGACTCACTGAAAAATTTCTCAACTAGACTCACTCAGACTCAGACTCACGGCTAGATCTGTGTCTCAGTGAGTGGGTGAGTGAGTGGACTCATGAGTGGGTTTGCCAACCTATAGGCCTACTCGAATTGAAAGGGCGCAAGAAACAAGGGACCAGAAATGACACCGAGGTTTTATCGAGGCACTAGGATAAAGACTACGCGGGAGAATGCCGAAGCTTAACAGAGAGTTCAATCGGGCTAGTTGGGAATGCAACTAAGGACATATTCAAGGACAAACCACAGGCGCTGTCTTGATGGGTTGCCCGATACAAAAGGTTGAGTAATGATTGGCTTGGCACTTGGGTTTGTTTGTTTTTCCGTTTCCTTGAACCTATGTATGTATGCACAGCTCGCGACTTGCAGTTGAAGTAAGCACCTCTGGTTTGTATTTTTTTGTATCTGTCCTTAGTAATGTTTCGCGCTACCCACAATGATGAATTACCAAGCGTTCTCATTCACGAGTCTGGTGACACGTGCGTTGCGAGACCTCCTGTGTCATTGCATGAACCTCAAATAGTCTATCTGGTCACGATGTCGTGCTTATATATTTTCGCTTTTCAGTTATCTTCTGGTCCCTCGCTTCTTGCGGCCTTCAGTTTGAGTATGAATTTCCAACTCGGCCAGTATTCGGTACATTTGTGTCGGGCATAGCCCGACAGCGGAAATGGCTATGGGTAGACGGTTTCCTGGTATATTGCAAGTTAGACATTACGAAATAAGACGATAAACACGTGATGCATACAAGTAACTGCGCTGGTCCTGTGTGTATATACGAGTTCTTTGTGGTCATCTTTTCACGATGGTTATAACTCGCAGCACTCTACACCAATTTGCTGAAACAGCAGCGTACTCCTGAACCAAGTTTGCTGGTAGATGCGCATATGGTTAATGGCGGGAGATAAAGCGCCGCGAACATCATGCACCATTTGGGAATCAACATACTATGATGTTTAGTTCTTTCACACTTTTGAGTTCACCACGGGGAATCAGACGTGAAAGGTGCGAACGCAGGGCGTGCGCTCGTCGTACGTTATCATCTCATGTGTGTGCTAACCTATTAGCAATTTTCAGCCGTCGTGCTCTTAGATCACATGTACCACTCATGCACTAACAGCCAACGCTCCATTGCGATACAACATTGTAAAGAAGGATTCAGTGTTAACGTCTCCCATATGCTGCACGCATATAAAAAGTCACGTCCCACGGCTTACGCCGTGGGACGTGACTTTTGAACGTCGATGCGGTGGTGGGGGTGATGTTGCTACAGGCGGTGTCAGCCTATGAGACCTGGCCGACAATTCACTCCGCCTGAGCTACCCTTTTCCATGCAATATGTCTCACCATACATCGCAGAAAACGTAGAAAAATAGCAGCCACTCCCTGGCCAATCATCCGCACACCTTCCGAAAACACAATCTCTCTACAGCATCCGTGGGGAAACCCTCTTTTCTTCATATTGGTCCGTTTGTCACTTCCTTTCTGAGCAAAAGCGTTTGCAGGACCGAATGTAGTGCTCTGTATCGCCAACTTCGCCGCACACAGTACATGATGGGTAAGGAGCACCCCTTACTTTAAACAACCATGCAGGAGCATATAAGCCGATCGTGTACTCTGTACAGTATTGGGTTGACTCGGTGCGACGTACTGGGTCTTCTTGTGACACAAGGCTGATGGAATAAGGTCGAAGTCTGGGTCAGTTGGTACATGACGCTGAGGCAAAAACCAGTCAAAAAGACGCCGGACAAGGGGAAGAAGTGACACACACAAGGACTGGACTAGCAACTGTGCTTTATTAGCTGACAGCACCTCCCAGAAGAACCACGGCGCATGCGCTAATCACGTAAACCCATGAAGTCAAAACCCAAAACAAGAAAAAGCAAAAGCAGAAATTGGCCTACATAACGGCCAAGAATCTACCGCCAGAGTGACAGGAACTCGCATTCCTTCTGCAGTAATGAAATGAAAAGTAATGAAAAGGCTGATGGGGCGAATTCCATAAGGAGCCAAAGCGGCATCGAATTGTCTCTTTCGGTATTTGCTGATTCACGGGAGCTCTGACTGTCGGTTGTCTTATCAAGCTCGAATTAGGCGAAACAAGACGCGCGTTGTTCCAATAAAGATTCGCCGCATGATGCCTCGCCGCGAGCATTCGCAAAAAGTGCCACGTCAGCAAAACTTCACGTGGTTTGAATCGTGCGTTGACCTCCTCTCCCCTTCTCCCCGAGCTATGGCGACTACCTGTACCGCGAATTGCGGGGCACCCTTTGTCCGCTGCTACGCTTGTTTCAAAACTCGGGCTGCTGCTGCTCCTCTTCTATGCAGCCGCACCTCCTGTCAGGAACTTTCTAAAGTGCCCTTCCGAAGATTTCGAAACCTTAACCGCAGTCAAGTCAACCTCCCTCCGTGGCAGACTGCAGATATAGACGGCAAAGCGCTACAACGTTCGTGCCTGACAGGCCCTGTCATGGAGGCTGCCCGTAATACTCAGCCGTCACGATGCCGCCGCTTCTTCTTCTTCGCAGATGCGAAAGAGCGGCGCTCCTTCAAAACGAGCGAGGTGCGGACGTACCGAGCTCCGATAATCGCCTCGTTAAATCCGTGCAGCATTTTTCGAGGCAGGGAAGCGCGAGCGAGGACGGAATTCTTTATATATCGTATAAATATAGCGCTGTACGTAACGCAATCGGGTGGTTCTGTTATAACTTCTTCAGGTGCTAAAGAAACACACACGTACACACCACAATGATAATTATGATCTTTCTTTCTTTCTTTCTTCTTATCTCTTCTCTCTATTTTTTCTATGTCTTCATTGTCTCTGTTTATTTCTATTTCTTTTTCTCTCTCTCCATCTATTTCTTTCTATTTCTCGCTCCTTCTTTCTTTCTCTCTTTCTGTTTCTATTTCTCGCTTCCTCTTTCTATCTGTCTCTCTCTATATATATTTCTCCCTCTTTCTTTGATTATCTCTCTGTCTTTCCTTCTTTCTCTTTCTGTTTTTCTTCCCTTTCTCTTTCGCTCTATGCTATGATTTGCTCTCTCCGCTCCTCCTTTCCCTCCTCACTTCCCTTTCCCACCCCTTTGCTATACTATACTATACAATACAAGGCTATGTCATACTCTGCTAGTGTGCCTGGATAGTCAAGTGGTTACGAGTCTCGCCTTCAGATCGTGGGTACGCGGGTTTACCACCCCGCCAAGAATTTTTTTTTCGCTAAGAATTTCTTTCTTTCTATTCCTTTCTTTCTCTCTCTCTCTCTCTCTCTCTCTCTGTACTCGTTCTGTCGCCCATCAGAGTTATTGCATCCCACGCCGGACAAATCGGCGCACATGTTCAGGGAGAGAAGATGAATAAGAGGAAGAAGAGGACGAAGATAGCGCGTGAGGACGAAGAAGCGGTCGGACTATCAGATGGGATTTTGGACAGAGGTAATAACCCACGCGGTGATGAACCTCGGGATATGAGGTTATACAAAGAATCTATTTAGAAAACGGATTTTGAACCAAGAATAGGAAGCAATGAAAATAAGCTAACACGGTAACCTTGTTTCAGTTATGCAGTCGGACACAACAGAGCAACTTGTTACATCAGGTGCCGAGTGGTAACTATCGTCACTACATATGTCACTACATAGGTAGTAAATGTTGTGGCAAGTGCTTACTAGCTTAAAGTTAGTAAATACCATTACTTTATAATCACAGCCAAACGCACTGACAAGGACACAGGAAGAAAGACGACACACACACCACTGCGCAGGACTAGCAACTAGTTGCTAGCCCAGTAATGTGTCCTCTTTAGGACACAGGAAGAAAGACGACACACTGCTGGGCAGGACTAGCAACTAGTTGCTAGTCCCGCAACGCGTCGTCTTTAGGACATAGAAAGAAAGACGACACATCGCTGGACTAGCAACTAGTTGCTAGTAGAACAATGTGTCGTCTTTCTTCATGTGTCCTTTTCAGTGCGTTTGACTGGAAACCCTCCTCGCGATGTCGATGCGCCGCCGTGCACATAATTCCGCCAGAGTTCGCCATCGTCGGGGCCCCCGCGGGCCGATTGCAGCCGAGTGCCAAGTCTCGCTCACGGTGCTGCCTTCGCGAACCATTATCGACGGGCCCTTCTTTTTCGAAAGATGCGCGGATGACGAAAGAGTCAAGTGCTGGCTGCGGGGAGCAGGAGGAGGCGCTCTTTCTAGCTCGGGACAGGTACTGGCGATGTTTTGACGCTTCCATCGGCCAGGGCGCGGAAAGGTGCGACTTGGCGCGGCCCTTCTGTCTTCCGCCGCTTGGCTTCGACGGCTGGCCGGCCTTCCCTCTCACTCTGTTTGTGTGTGTGTGTATATGTGTGTGCATGCACGCACAACACGAGGCAAGGTCGTAAGTGGTTGAAGCTGAGGAGGAGGAGGAGTGCTTCGCGTTTTGCTACACAACACGCTGACTCACGGCGACGCTTTGGAAGCCCTCTCATTGCGGTTGCAGAGTTGTCGGCATGGTCGTCGAACTGACTGAAAGCAGGTCGCGCCACTTTTGGTTCGCCCGCCAATCGCAGGGAGCTGAGTGGTACGCCGTCGTTCACTGCAGCGGGCACGCACATTTTTTCTTTTTTTTTGGTTCTTTTTCCAGACTTCGTACATGGCTATGTTGAGAGCGGAGCTGCATGTCACGTGTTCTGACTGTTTCTCTTGTTTTGTTTTTATTTCTACACACCGCAGCCCGTTATGGGCTACGGCAGGAGTGGTGGAGACATCGCATGTCAATTGCAGACAGAAGGTCGGTTACTGGCAGAGCGCGAACAATTCCGGGCAATGCACTCCAACGTTCAATTGTTGCAGTAAGGTAGTTATAGAGGATGCTGGCTCGCAGTAGACTTCACTCGATGTGCACTTGTTCGGCTTTGGTGACAAAGCTTTTTCCCGTGGAGCAGTAGCACTAAAACCTTTCGTGCACAGTGGCTTCAGTCATGTTGCACATTTGTACACATCAGTTCTAGATTTAAGTGTCAAACGATAAGATTGTGCGAGCTACGAGTACAAGAAGGTTGAGCAAACTTAATGTTTTTATTTAAGCGGGTACAGCGTGAGGAGTTAATTAAGGCCCCTTCTCCCGTTTTCTTTCCGTGTCTGCATGTTTTCTTCTTCTTTTTTTTCCTATTTCGCTTAAGCGCTGGAAATGCGTCAAAGTTCAGTATTCCAGTTATCCCAGTAAACTGCTTCCAGTACTGCATGCCAGAGCTGTAATAACGCAGAGGGCTGCTATGCAGGACACTATGGGCATTTAGGTTCTCATGTCAAAAAATGGGTCATGTGAGCGGAGTTTGCAGGAACGTGGCGATTTGCCCCCGCTGTGCAGAGCCACACAGTGCGGAATCCTGCCGAGCAACTGCCCTGAAATGTACCAACTGCCATGGATCGCACGAAGCCTCATCAAGGGACTGTCCATTAGTGAAAAAAGAATGGAGCGTCATGAAACAGATGGTACGGGACGGCTCGACGCACAAAGAGGCTGCTCATGTGGTGAGAAATAGACAACGACGCTCGCGTCGGCGACGAAGGTCTCAGACTGCTGCTACCCAGTCTGGACGTACAACGCGATCTCCTACTCCGACAGATCGTCAGACTTCCCTTAAGCGACAGCTACCACCACTGCCGCCACCACCACCGCCCAATGCATCACAGTTGGAGAGCCGGAAAGACGCAGAAGCTTTGAAAGCGGCGGCGGATGTCGCGTGGCCCTCACTGCCACCACTGCGCACTCATAAAGAGCCGACGCAGAATGCCCCGCAGTGTGCTTCATCGTCCACAGATTGCCACGACAAGAACCTACAAGTCCTCGCTGTGTTGAGGTCCCTCATGACCACGATGCGCACTCTCCTCAAAGGAATGACAACTCCGTCAGCTCAATGCGCTCTGCAAGTTCTGGATTCCTTGGAGCCAGTGCTTGCAAGCCTTTTTTAACATCTCGCAGAGGAACCGATGTCAAATACTTCTCGGTTGTGACTGTCTGTGTGTGTGCCGCGAACACTGATGTGTGTGCGCGTATTACCTGTCCCCTTTTTCCTCCTTGCTCTCTCTATTCTTTTTTCTCCCCTTCCCCCTCCCCCTGTGTAGGGTAGCAAACCGGGTACAACCTGGTTAACCTCCCTGCCTTTCCTTCGCTTTTATCTCTCTCTCTCTCATGCAGCATTATAAATTAATGAACATAATACGCCGACTGTACAGAAGTACAGGAAACGTTATATAGAAAAACGCAAGTATGATCTGGGGCTTTGAGAGCGGAGATAAGCTTCAACGCGTATTTTCTAAAGCTTCTGACCCACCGCAAGCGTTGGCAGTGTCGAATTCGGTCATATTGTCGAATTCGACATCTTGTCGGCACTAACTAGTCCAAAACGCCGCTACGCACCCTCGACTGCCTCGGAAAGGCAGTCATAATGGAACGTGACGATATAGTGTGGCCTATATACCGTGGTATGACAGTGTACAGTGTTACCAACCTTGTACCACGAGTACCTGAATAAAATTAATGCTTCCATAAAGACTGAAGTTGAAACTTGAGTGCCAAGACGTGCTTGCCCCTAAAGCACTCCGAGTTCAAAGACGAGAGAGTGGTTTCTTCCTCACATTCACTGCCTTTCATATTGGTGCTTTCTACTCGCCACTTATTTCATCAGAAAAAAACCTCGGACAATGTCGGCACTAAGCGTTGAGCGTATCAGGATTTCGCACTTTTCTGCCGCAGGCTGTTATCTGCGCTTTCATTCGAAAGACACACCGAACGAAGTGGAATCAGTTGATCGCGCACGATATAGTCATGCGAGACGAGGCAGAATGGCGCGCGACTGCACGACAAGCAGGGTGGGAGACGATACACAACTGACATCCCTCATGTATGGACCAATTGAGAGCTTATTTCCTCATGACGTCACGTGAAGAGACTGCTGGCGTCGCGAACTGTGCCAAAAGACGGGACATGTCAGGACAGAATAACGCACTCGTTCTTCGTGTTGTTAGAGGTCGTTTAGGATAATTTAAGTTCGATCTGTGGAAACAGAAGCGTGTCCAACGTACGAGGGAAACAGACCCTCACTGCATGCTTGATGGACCAATCGCAAGGAGGCCAAACATTCAAGAGGCAGCGCCACTGTCGATGGAAATTCAAAGCGTAGACGACTAAGAAAGCGTAGTCGAGTGCTACGGGATATATAATACGCCTTTCGATTAGCGCCGTCGTCACGTTCGATCCGGAATATAATGTTTTTCCCGGCACTGAATGTCTGTGAACAACGAAAGATACCAGCTCTCTCAACTGCCGCATCGCCAGTCCTTGTCGCTCTTTTTGCGTTACGTTGGCTGTACACTGTTGAAGCAGCAAAATTGTAATCATTCAATCGCAAACCAATGAAAGAGCGTATGCTTGGGCATGTTGGTAATTCATGTTTCACTTTTTGAGCGCACAAAAGGACAGGGACGAAAAACGACGCGGACACAGCTCTGACTTCCAACATATGCATTATTTTCTACAGTGGCACGTATATATTAACAACAAAGAGCAACGCGCGCAGGCGCATTGTACAGGAAAACTTCATGTAAACTTCCACAAATGAGTATGCGTGATAAGCAGTCGAACAAACCGATACCGGATATTTTTTTTTAACGTCACTACCGTCGAGTCACCCTGGCCCACAGGGTGACTCGACGGTAGTGACATTCAGGAATGACCTCTTGATCTTGAAAAGTGGGAAAAAAAATCCCGTATCGGTTTGTTTGACTGCTTATCACGCATACTTATTTGTGGTTTTACATGAAGTCTTCCTGTACAATGCGCCTGCGTGCGTTGCTTTCTGTTGTATATATATATATATATATATAATATATATATATATATATATATATATATATATATATATATATATATATATATATATATATATATATATATATATATATATATATATATATATATATACGTGCCACTGTAGAAAATAAAGGCATATGTTGGAAGTCAGCGCTGTGTGCGCGTCGTTTTTCGTCCCTGTACTTTTGTGCGCTCAAAAAGTGAAGCAAACCAATGATTGAGTTATGTGCCAAGTGAGTGAGCGAGATAACTTTGTTGAATAACGCACAAACTGATGGCCTATAGGTATAGACCGCGCTGGGGGCACTAGAGAGACCCCGTGTCTCGGTAGCTTCCCGGTCTTGCTGGATCGCCCAGGGTTGGTCCTGGAGATCAGAGTTAGTCACTGCGGCTCTGCACCACGCCTCTTGTTAATCCGTGGGCGTAGACGGGTGCACGAGGCGGGCAGGATGGTTTTTCCGGAAACATGCGGTTAAATTGTACAGGGATAGTGTAAGCTCTCGTTTTAAGGTGCCTCCACTGAACGCCCTGAGACAAGTGCAGTTTTGGGCTAGAAGGCATCCGGATATACACACCTCGACTTTCTATAGCACTGGTTAATGTCACTGAATGACAATAGTCTAGCCGTATCCTTCTGATCCATCTACTCCTCGGCCAGAGCATGGCATTCGCCTAAGATGAATCGAAGGCGAAAGCCATATTCTTCTTTTTCTTCTCAGTCGATATACTCACCCTCTTCCGAAAGCTTTCTGCACCTAACGTGTTTTTGCGCTGCCTCCATGATCGGAGGCAATGCAAGCTTTCTGCAACTCACCTCGCTTTGCACTGCATCCGTGATCGGCCCATTTTTGACTAAGCGACAATGTCATGTGATGACGCCATCGGGTGACGCCGTAGTGACGTCATGGTGACGTCACAAATTTTAGCTCTATGTGACATGAAGACGACGTCATACGGCGACGCCATCATGTGATGATGATCTTTTGCGTCACTCGTATTGACGCCGACGCCGCGGGACGACGGACAACCGACGCTCAATTTCCGCGTTTGATGTGACATCTAAGGCTTTCGCATTACTAGGGAGCTTTAGAGTCGCGTACGCAAAGCTTTGCGCTAGCGTTGGGCGCCACTGCGCACGCGTCGTGTGCTCTCCACTTGCGGGTGCCCGTTAAGTGACGGAAATAGCGGGCGACCGCAACGAGCGCTATGTTTGCGTACGCCATTCCAAAGCTGCCTAATAAGAACGATACTACCGAGTTCACCTACAAGGGCACATTAGGGAGTTTTAGTACTGCGTTCTTACTTACGCAATGCCGTTACGGAGGTATGCACGCAGTACTAGAACTCGCTAATGCTACACGTGGCGGTACACCTGAGTACGACACTTCCAAGTTCACCTACAAGGGTACAGTACTGCACGTGGCGACGCGCGCACGCCCCCCCCCCCCCCCCCCTCCTCATACTGTCTACCTATCTACGCGACGTGTAGCGTCTGTGCGGCACGGCGCAGGCTCCGTTTCGCAACCGATGGCGCGTGGCTGGCGACGCGCTCTGTGAGGCAGCAGTGCGCCGAGTCTTCCAGCAGCTGCCGACTGCGAGACGCGCACGTCGTGGTGCCCGGAGACCGCGACGGCCCAGCATACGAATTGGAACGTGTCCAGCAGGCAGTCGTATCGTCCGACGCGGCCCATCTCTCCCTTGGCGTGTCTTTTCGCGGCAGGCCTATACGCGCTTTGCCTCTGACGGACAGCTCCCTCCTAATGCTGAAAACGAGTCTGTTTTTCTAAGAGCCATGGCCGTGAACTAGGAAAAGGAAGATAACTTGAATGTGTCCGTTGGTAACTAGGTGGTATTTGAAACGGCGTTCGCAGTGTAATAAAGGAGTCCTGAACCATTTTTCCAACTAATAATCGAATGATCTCAGTATCGCAGTTTATTGCTTCACGAATCGAATCCGTCGAGAACGAGCGGAATTATAGGATTTATCGCAAGAATTAAGCACCTTCTTTCTTCTCTCATCCCAACGAGCGCACTGGCAGCTACACAGGGAGGGATGGCACGGGGGAAAGAAGTTACGTCGGCGCGCGTGATGACCTGCAGCACGCGTGATGAAGCGCGATCGCTCTCTCCCATTGGGATTTCTGTGCGCGAGTGTGGCTATACTGTGTAATGTTAGCAGACTGTATGGAGCGCGGCGCCGGCACATGGCAGCACCCGGGGAGCAGAAGCGCATCTGATCCAAAAGCCGCTCTTGATTTATGCCGGCTATTGGCCAATAGCATGCTATCTGCTGTTCGACGTCAAACAGCGGGCGCCGGCAGCTCTGAAGGGAGTGAGTACAGGCCTCTGTATGAAAGGGCGCCTGAGCAAATGGCAACTTCGAGCTCCGCTCCTGAACTCTCTCTGGCGCGCACGACTGAAAAGGTTGGCTGAGATTTTTATATAACAGTGTTTGCTTTCCGCAGGATGTGTCTTTTCACCAAGCCCGAGGGGTAGTTCATTCACGGCCACGTTAAGATAAACTACGGATGTCGGCTGTATATATGCCGTTTTGCCGAAGTTCTTGACGCTGGGGAACTCGGTGTCTCTCAGTGTTGCTCTGGAGGTGTTTCTTCCCTGCATCGTGACACGTTGTGCAGTGAAGACCAACTAAGAAGAGCAGTTGCCAGCTGCGAAAATGTTCGTCGAAAGTGACTCTTGTTCCCAACAAATCTGTATCCCTTGCACTTGTGCCGCCCCTCTGGGGTTTGCGACGCCATAGACGCGCCGCTTCGGAAGCTGCATTCGGCGGTTACTGAGTGTTGCGGCGGTGAGGTAAAAGCGTTCGAAAGGCAGCCTTGCCGCATTGCATTGTGCAGAGCAAAATTAAGTAACAATGAAATAAAATTAATAAAAACCATATCGACGTTACTTTTCCTCGACCTTACATTTTTGAACATCGATATCATAAACGACCCCAAATTCTGTGCAAATAAAACACCGACCTTTCGAGGGCCCCTAAACAACCTTTGAAAATGCCAAGAACGAGTGCTTTTTTCTGTTCTGTCATTTCCCGTCTTTTCGGAACCATTGGTGACGCCAGAAATACGTTCACGTGACGTCATGAGGAAACATAGCTCTCGATTGGCCCATATACGAGGGATATCAGCTGTGAATTGTGTCCTATATACCCTGCTTTGCCACGCAGTCGCATGCCCATTCTCCCTTGTCTCGCATGACTATCGTGCGCGATCAGCTGATTACACTTCCTTTTGTGCGTTTTCGACTGCGCAAGCGAAGAAAACCGCGTGTAGTCGAAAAGCGGGAAATTTGATAGGCTCAACGCATACTCCTGATGTTGTCCACGTGTTTTATGAAGAAATGAGATGCCTGTAGGAAGGGTACTGAAGGCGAGAAAGAAACCATTCTCCCGTCATTGACTTCGGCCTGGTTAGGGGCTCTTTCATGCAAACTGCGTTGAAGCGACGATCACCTACGGCATCTAAAGCAGACAGAAACGGCGTGCCACGCACTTCCTTGCAATCCAATCCCGCGGCGATCGCTCGACCATTTAGATTCACAGGAGTCCTGCGCGTGCTTATCATTCACAGATACCCGCAACACCACCGACTCCTCGAATGCATCTGGCACTTCTACTGCTGCGACTTCCTGTTTATTTTGCTTCAAGCCCTTGGACGTCGGTAAACGGCCTTGCTTTCTCTTAAGGCGAAAGCCTTATAGATGCCTCATCAAGCGGGAAAAGTGACCGCCGGCGTCGGCGGCTCGTGGTGCAAAAAATCATCGTGCGACGACATCATCCATATGACGTCATCACGATGTCGCAGGTCGCCAAAATATGCGACGCCACCACACGACATCGACACTTTGTCAAAAGGTGGGCCGATCCCAGAGGCGCTGCAAAACCACGCGAGGTGCAGAAAGGCTTCCGATTCCCCCGATCCCGGAGGCGGTGAAAAACCACGTTGGGTGGAGAAAGCTTTCGGGGGATGGGTCAATACAATCGACAGAGAATAAAACGAAGAAGATGGATTTCGCCTTCCAGTCGTCTTAGGCAATTGCATGAGGGACCGCGCGACATTTTTGTTCCCCGGCCTTCGAAACAACAAAGCCACGCTGCCACCGGAACGTCAACGCGGCTCAAGCATACCAGGCTCCGCGATCTATAAATGCATCGAGAAACAGAACGCACGTGCATTCACGGCTCGCCAGCTGGCAAACACAAGGGAGGGTCAACCCGGTGCCCTTTGCGATAACACCTGGGCGCATACCCGGATAATTCCGGTACCGTGCGGAGGCTGCGCCGCCCGCATTTAAGAAGAGAACCCTCCCCGACCTGTCGCAAACAAGACGGCGGCGCCGGCTGAGGCCGACTGCGACACACGCACGATGAGACGCACATTTCTCTGGCACTCTGGAAGACAATACCGTCTCAGAGACCGGTGACAAAGAGGCGAGGAGAGAGCGGAGACAAGATCGGCTGCTGAGAAAATAAGCTGGACGCCTGCCATGCGCGCCCACGGGTGCCGTCCGGCTTGGCGGGATCCCGCATGCCACAGAATCGCCCGGTAATACGTTGATGGCGGCGCACAAAGGGAGCCCGCGTGCAATCAGAGCTTCTCGACCGCGTCGAGCGAGTGGTGTATAGGACGGTTTCGAGCACGCTGATTGAGCACGTTGATTGAGCACGCTGATGGCGCACCTGATAACACGACAGGCGGGTGCACAATGGAGGATCGGTAACAACGCCAACAGTTAAAGCACACCCGGTCGCCTAACGAGAGAATAATAACTTAACAAGACGCGCCTTAAACGAGTCGCTGCGATCTTTCTTTCGAGCTCTTTCGATGAGTATCTCGGTAGTGAACGGAGCATGCCTTTGAGATTGAAGTGCGTTGTCTCATGCTGCCTTGGGCAATTAAGAGGTGTGTTTCGTCAGCAGTGCAGTACCTGAGCGCTTGTAACTACGAAGTCACGTTATTCTGCTGCACCGAGGTTCGGACTGCCAGGCGCGACGCGACTAAAGTGTGAAAGCGATAAGCACCGCCTATTTTACAGTTGAATGAATGGCTATATTAAACGTCACAAACCATTACGCGGACAATAAGGGGCGCTGTAAGCGGTAGATGTGCGGCTGATTTATTTTGACCCCCGCTGCGTTATGTGAAGGGATGCTTGATTTTGAACGTGTACGGCATGCAGCACTGCAGCGTTCATCCACCGCCGCAAGGCGTCTGCAGGTGGTCGAACCAGCGACCTCTTGCGCACTGGCAGAAAAAAAAACTTATACAAGCTAAATATGCACGATAGTTAGAGGACGTTCCGGGAACGCTTGTTTTGCGGATTCAGCGTGCGTCCAGGAGCTATAGGACCTCCACCATCTTAGAACGGCGGTCTCAGTCCTATTCTATATACAGCTGATGAATGCTACATCCGATGCATCGAGGTAGCACGCACGAAAACTTATCGGCCCCTTAGTTTTGTGTGCTTCCTAAACTCTGCTATACCATACGTGACACTTGGATACGAAGGATGTTGATCCGCTTGGGTTGCCGTGAGATGGCGCTGGCTAGCGCTTCCAGGGCGCGAATTAAACCTCGCACGCATAAACAAATAGCCAGGAAAAAGGACGGATAGCTTGAAAGAGATACCCTGCCCCCCCCCCCCCTCCTCCCACCTAACCCTGTCCTACACGCCTGTGGATGCAAACACTGTTGGGGTAATTGGTGTGCCGCGTGAAAATCGTCACCCTCGGGAATGGCCGCCGAAGTAATTTTGAAATGGTACAACACCGCAAGCGCAAAGCGGGAAAACGTAGGCTCAGCTTTCGCCTACACAGATGCAGTCATTGCGCAAACTCGCAATTCCGCGTGCCGTTTTAGTTGCACACCCGATTGCTCGGTTCAGGGTCGCCGCCGGAACTTTTTATGCTTCGTGGAGAGCTATACGTTTGAAAGCATACGAACGCCCGTATACGTAACTTGTACCTGCCTAGAGACGGCGCGACCATTGCGAAGTTGGGAGTGAAGAGTTTGGCAACAAGCTGTCGCGGATAGGAACAGCTGCAGCAGCAAAATCATTGGCGAAGCAACGACGGAATGCCACTCGCGACTTTTAAGCGGCTCGCCCTTGAGAGCGTTGGGTAAAAACCTCCGCTCTCTGTGGGCGTAGTGCCAGCGCGCGAGAATTAAGCCCGTATACTTGGTATAAGCGTTCGATTTACTGCTTCATTAGCATGCACAGTCAGTGTGTGTGTGTGTTGAAGCTATACAGCGACGGAATGTCGTCAGACATCACGAGGGACGAGACCAGATGGCTGCAATCGCGGAAGGAGCATGTGTCTCATGCTCGCGAGTGATGGGCTTGTTTGCATTCGCTATTCTCCGCTGATGAGTATGCGCGGCGCGTGGTCGCATCAGCACAGAACGAGCACGGACTTTGTAGCTGATAAAGAAAGAAAGAAAGAAAGAAAGAAAGAAAGAAAGAAAGTGAGAGAAATGAATAAATTCACAAAAGACAAACAAAATAGCTGATGTCTTTCAGAACATGTGCAACCTTTCAATTGCCTTTTTTTTCTTTCAAGGTAGTAAAACTAACGCGAGCTGTGCAGTTTGCTGCAAGTATATATATATATATATATATATATATATATATATATATATATATATATATATATATATATATATATATATATATACGCACACACACACACACACATACACAAACAAATGCCCGTGAAAGTTGCGCGGATTGTGGAGGTGAATGTGAAAAGGAGCATAGTTGTGCGCGCAGCGACCTTGGACAACTAAGTGATGGGTCCTATAGCCGCGAGCTGTGCGCAATTTAAATTGGCGCGACATTGATCAATATATCCCAAGCGCCTTGCTTGCATAATCCGAGAAAGCGAGGCTGCTTGAAACCACTAAACGATATCTTTCGAGTTATTGCGAAACCTGCATGAGTCTCGGTATTATTGAATCCGGTTTCTGAAAACTTAGAGATGAAATCTTATTTTTCGATGCGTCATCTGCCAGCGGCGGTGTCCTTGGGCGTATGGACAGATCGCTCTTCGTTATTTTTAATGAATAAATATGCAAGGCTAACACGGATTACGGGCACAAGAAAGGATCAAAATGAAGTTGCTCGTTGCTTAACAACCTTTAAGGTAGCAATTTATTTCTGTTGCGAATGAAAAGACATAACATGACAACCCGTGACTTGGTTGTTAACGATCCCGTGTAACTGGTGCGCTATTTCAGGGTGCGCTACACCTTCGAGCAGGCTGCCATCCCGCAAAACATGGGAGCAGCGCCGCGAGGTTATGAAACTAAGACATTACATCGCATTTACGAAAACAACAACAGCTCTCACCTGGCATTGTCTGAGAGTTCGGTGCACTCGCACTGCGCAGTCACCAACTATGATCGTGTTGTATCATGACTGATCTTACGGGATGTAATCACACCTCTCACGAACGCATTGACTGGAACGCGGAAAGATCGGATACCCCACGTTCCCCACGACATTGGTGGCGTTCGACTCCCATTTTTCCAGTACCGGTTCCCCGAATAATACCATCTGGCCCTTACTGCTGCGCCTCAACAGCAGTCGGAGGGACAGAACGGGAAAAAGCCAAGAATGATGAACGGCCACGAGAAACACACAGTAGGGGAAAAGGTTTTGCAACCTCCGCGTCTTATAACGCAGCAGTACACGAACGTTCAGTTCACACTTCTCGTGAGGCTGACTGATCGCGGGACGCCTCCGGGAAGGTGTCGACGGACCGAGTCCTTCAGTTCACTCATGGTGCCTTCGTAGCACATCGCGCCAGTCTCTTTTCTGGTGTCAACGTCTTTTGGCACCGCTTGCTGCTACGATCATGCGGTGCGCGGAAGCGAAACACATGTTTTAAGGTGTCGCTCGCTAAAAGCGCCGGCGTTGAGTGGAAAAATAAGAGCCCGTTTATCCTTCCACGTGATGGAGAGGTCTCGAAAAAAGACCCAAGGTCTACCCACTACATCGCTCTTGAAGTCTCTTTCATCCGGCGCTGAACTCATGCTTTGTATCTTCACTTGAGTACTTAGTCGAGTTAGGTTGAACGATTACGACATTCCCGTGTTTATGTGTTTCTCCTTATCTCCTTCCATCTCTGATTCTTATCTTATATCGCTGTCACACTGTGCATTGCTGATTGCGATTAAGCCCGATCGGGAATAAATTTCTCAACACTGATTGGCTCCCTCCTGCGGCTTGCGTACAGGAACCATTCACGATCAAGAAATTCGATCTGGATCAGGCCCGATCGCGATTAGGAGCGACCGTGTGACACCTGTACTACTTTTCTGTCTCCCCTTACCCCTTCGCAGGGTAGCAAACCAGATATTTATCTTCTGGTCAACATCCCTGCCTTTCCGCATTACATCTATCTCTATCTCTCCAGTCGAGTTAGCTCTCCATTTGGACTAACTGCGAATCCTTACAACGTATACCCCCTCGTCTTCTCGTCCACACGGTCAGTATACCAAGGGATGAACGTATCCAACGAAAAATATAAACAGGTTAGGCAAGCAGGCAAGCAAGCTGTGAACTCGGGGCCTGTATTCCTAAAGTTGAATATTTAGCTAGCGAAACAAATAACTTTAACAAACTTTGTGCGTTGTGTCCCAATATCCTCCTGTAAAATACCACGCGACATTTTCTTCTCTAGTGCAATAACAGTACAGAGTGATGGAGGAAGATATGGGCACGTCCAGGCTTGGACTAGGAATGCTCCAGTCTCCTATATCTACAAGCCGGGCTAGGCTACAGTGCCACGACACAGCTATCCTAATTGAACGCTTGACAAGAGTTACTACAACATGCAGTTTCAGTTCGTACACAACATACGTCCTGCCGCGCACATATACGCATAGACACCAAACATTGTGCCGTAAAAGCAAGTCCGCGTTGCGTAAAAAATCCTGAAAATGATACTTGCCACGCCCTTTCATTTCTTTTTATTTTTTGTCACTTGTTTTAAACTTCTGCAGCGTGCCATTCAGCTCACAGGTGTACGTTCGGAGTCACAGTTCAGTGGGCACAAATTACAGGACTGATACATGACAACAAGCCCCGGTAGCATTACAGAAATACACAAAATAAGGTCGTTGGAGAAATATAAGGGTGACTGAGGGGGGGGGGGGGGCAGTGATTATGCATAAGAACTAGCCCTATTTTCCCCAATATTTTAGAAAATAGCACTTCTTCCTCTTCAAACTCAGTTTCTTTCTTTCTCTCTCTCCCTCCCCTCGACCTAGTCCTCCGTCGCCTTCGATAATGTCTCTAGATTTTTCATCTAGGGACATTAGTCTTCGAATGCTACTTGGGATTGTAAACGAACAGTGGATACTACATGAGACATAAAAATAAACATAGCTTCCAGCACAGTAAAATGCCTCCTTGTAAGTGAATACATCGTAGTTCGCGCAGCGGACATGATATAGCTTGGTATCTCGGTGCGACGGCAATAATAATAATAATAATAATAATAATAATAATAATAATAATAATAATAATAATAATAATAATAATAATAATAATAATAATAATAATAACAATAATAATAATAATAATAATAATAATAATAATAATAATAATAATAATAATAATAATAATAATAATAATAATAATAATAATAATATTATTATTATTATTATTATTATCTGGGGTTTAACGTCCCAAAACCACGATATGATTATGAGAGACGCCGTAGTGGAAGGATCCTGAAATTTCGACCACCTGGGGTTCTTTAACGTGCACCTAAATCTAAGTACACGGGCCTCAAGCATTTTCGCCTCCATCGAAAATGCAGCCGCCGCGGGGTGCGACCGGCAAGTGATCTTTCTTACATTTACACTGCTATGCATGGTTACGAGACACGCAAGTCGGCACGTCTCGTCCTTGGACTTTCTCTGCACAGACTGTATAGCTGCTTTCTCATTTCTTTTCGTGTTCGCTTCCCCGCATTTAACGTTAGTCTCCGACGTCGCCTTACATTATCGTCTCGTCTCTGGCACGAATCCAAGACAACTTTGCCTGGCTCCGGATCGGCCTCGGGCCTGTTGTAAGGAGGCTCTAAGTGGTCTTGCAAACGCGTATAGAGTTAGAAAGGCGCGCATACCAGGCGCATCGTGCAGTTTAAGTTAATAGCCGGGTTCCTTCGAACAACACGTTTAGTGTAGTACGATGAAGCAACGGCTTTTAGATGGGCGGGCGCTCGCTGTATGTTTTCGATTCGATTCGCTGGTGACGGAAAGAAATGTGAGCACACTTAATGGGGCCAGCGCGCAATTTGAACGATGATTAATGTTCGTTTCGTAATAAGAGTTTAAACAAACATTCCTGCATTACGGCGCCCTTCGGGGTATTTGCTACACTCAGGTCCGAGTTGTGAAAAGGAGGAAGCGATTCTGAAAGCCTGTAATTCCTGGCAAAGGTGTTGGCACAGGTAAAGAGCCTCCCCCCCACCCCCCCAACACTCCTAGTCATCATATAAGGAGAGCGCAAAGGCAACCCCATATCTTTACTCATTCGGGCTTGCCCCGTCATTGTATAATGTGCAGGGTTATGGATACGAAAATTTTCGACAATGCTGGCAGACTAGGACTCCTGATGTCCCATTCCAAAAACGATTTACCCCCCCGCCACCGGATAGCCGGGGACCAAAGGCAGGCCTTGTGAGATGTATGCCATTGTTTCGTTTTAATTTTTGCCTCTGTCGAGAAGCCCGTTTTCTTTTGGACTCCTCCAGTTGGTGTGCGGGGAGAAGTGGGGGAGAGGAGGCGCGCGAAGATTAAACTTTGCTTCCCCTCGCCTAATAGAGAACCCCGCACACACCTATGATTGCTGGTACCACATCGTTCCCCTAACGCGCCAGAACGATGTAGTTGTGAGGCACGTCATCATGAGGGTCATCGCGATTAATTTTAACCAGACTGTGTTCTTTATAAGGCCCACCTAAATCTATGTTTATGAGCGTATTTTCCTTTTCCTTTTTGTTTTGCATTCCGCCCCTATTGAAATGCGGCGGCATGCAGCGGTCGGGAATCGAATCCGCGCCCTCGTGCTAACAAGCGCGACGTCATAGCCGCTGACACACCACGATGGATGGAGAGATTGACAGTGAAGCTAGCACTGTTTTGGCACCGTCATTGCCGTTTATACGCGCCGCTTGCTGATTGGTGCTCGTCGCAACCCCGCTATTCCGTCCGACAGCTCCCGTCGGCCTCAAGATGTCGTCCCTGGGACCAAACCGGATACGAGTCGTGCGAATAAAAAAACAGGGGCGCGTCCCGCTCTTTAAGCGCACCGCGTACCTCGTCTTGTGTCGCGATCGAAATATATCGCGGAAGTAAAAGAGAGTCGGAAGAACGGCACACCGACTGTCTCGAAAAGAAAGAACGTGTCTGCCATAGTGCCTCGCAGCTGTATAAGCTAGCGAGGGGAGTGCTGACGCACTTCCGGTGGTGTAATTTTAGTCGCACCTAATCGGAAGCCGGGCTCTTATAAAAGCGACGGTCGGGCACGGGGTGGAGCACAACGACACGACAAGTCTGAAGCCGTCTCACTTTTCGGATGAGTCAGCCACGGCCTCGACTGACAGAAACAGGAACAGAGCTACTCGTATTTGCAGCTCTCGCTTAGCTGATAGCTCATGCCTGTTCCCGCTGTCACAGTGCCACGTTGCCCGAGGCCGCAGTCACCGAAGGAACGACCTTGTTTGCGTATGCACACGTTTACCGTGGCTGATGTCTCACTTGGCAAAGGTGTGTGTCTCCTAGTCCTGTGTCGTGCCGCTGGCAGGCGACAAGTGTTGCGAGAAGAGGAGCATATCGTGCGGCGGCAGTCGCTTTTAAGGTAATACCGTGGACACTCACGACAAACTCGCAGTATTTGGATCCCGCAACAACGACCGTCTCATTCTTCTAGCCAGTACTTTCCTTAAGAGAAAGCAAGTGCCCAACAACGTTTAAGAAGGCGCCCCTTGAACCAGGAATAGAGAGTTCTGAGGCGTTCACTCGAATACCCTGTACTCACATCTGGTAGAAGGGGACCGCCCCAGAGGAAGAGTTGAGCCCTGAACTATATGTCCACCTCTGGTAGCCAACACCAAGCAAGTCAACAGGCCCAAACAGTTACACTTATCGTCAAGACTGGGGGCTCGAGCTCCGATAGCCATGGCTTGGACTAAGAGTCGATCGTTAAGAACCGAAGTTCCTTTTTTTTTTTTGGTCTCTTTTCCAACAACGCTGGTCCCTCGACCCGTGACGTCATTGTGCTTTAACAAATCTTGGGGAACATATCTTCCTATTTCCACCGTTGCGGCAAAGTAAGACCGCCTGAAACATGGCTAAGTTCACTGCTGTGTTCTTTCAGAACACAACGTAGTCTCTTTTCACGCACGAAGATGTTGCATACGACCTAGCAAACAAGGTCATATCCGTGACGTAACGCCGGTCTGGCTCGTGAACTTCAACGTGGCGTCAACCCTTGTCTTTCGTTTCTCGGTATGAGTCAACGTCATGGTAATGTTGAACTGTAATTTATTAATCCAGGCAAAATATTTTCCCCCTTTAGTGTCCTTTCTTCAGACGCGTCCCGTTTTCCCTGTCGACAACGGTCTGAAAACGAAAAGTCACGAGGGGTGGGGGTGGGGGGGGGGGGGGATGATGAAGCCGAACTTAACGGTCACCTTCAAAACAGCGGCGTCCGCTGGCTTCCGCATCTCATGTCACGCGCTCGCTCCAAAGACTCATTGCGATTGGGCGACGCTCGCCACGTGATGATGCCGCAAACAAGCTGTCACTTTATATGCTACAGAAGGCCCGCTCGGAAGCCGGAGCCAATTTACCGGCTGTTATAAACCGGTGATGCATGCCACGTTAATGGATTTTGACAGGGCGTCGAGTGCAGAGCGGTCGCCTCAGGGGAAAGGTATATCGAGCGTGCCCATAAATTTGCCTCCTAGCTGGCTGAGCAGCTGACGACGGTCACGGATGCCAGTGGCGACGGCGTCTAGTTCAAGGAAGCCCAAACTGAAGAAAGTAATAAAGAATATAAAGGGAGTAAACGTCTGCGGCAGGCACTGTCAAAAGAAGGTGATGAGTAACGCGACTGTTTTCCAGTGCGCCAGCCAGAAAGGCTGGCGCACTGTAACTGGGCCCTTGGTGGCGGGCCTTTTAAAGCGTATTCCGGTTGACGATGAACACAGAGTACGTCGACCCCCGTTGCAACGTGATGCAGCATAGGGTTTTATAACAGTACACTAGAGAATCATTCATATGCTGGCTGAAGCGCCATGCGATGCGCTGCAGCTCCCATAGACACTAACGCCAGATTTTCCTCTAGTGTACTGTTATGAAACCCTATGCTGCAAAACCGAAAGAACGAAGCTTAGGCGAAATCCATGTACTATAGTACATGGATTTAGCCTAAGCTTCGTGACCTGCAGCCGCCTTTCGCAAGACGAAGTTAAGCAATACTTCAGCAGTCCCACTTCCCCACCTTGACCATTTTAGGCTGACCAATTCATATCAGCTCACGAGGTTAACAACGACTCGTTCTTTTGTCCGCAACAAAAGACAAAACACAACAGTAAACAAAGCCACAAGTGCGTTCCAAGCCGCAAGCACTTAGACTAGGCAAATCCATGTACTCCCCACCATTCCCACGGTGGCTGAACAATCGCAGCGCCACAGCTCCCTCTAGTAAATATTGTGGGAAACTATGTGATGCAGTTCGCGTGACCTAATGGCGCATTCGAATGGTCGTTTTTGAGATCTCCAGAGCGCTCTGGCGACGCGCGTCTCGTTCGGCTTGTCGAAATCGAGCGCTCTGAATACGCTCGGCTCGGCTGGTTCCTTCAGAGCACCACGCTCCAACTACTAGGAGCACTATGAGGCGCTCTCACTTTGAATTCGGAGCGCGACCGACATCTGATCGTGCTCGCCTGTTTGCAATAGAAGATGCGGTGGCGTGTATCCTTTCGCGGCCTCCGATTGCTCTGGCGAGCGGCTGTACGAAGGGCTCGGACACGCGTTCTCGTGCTCGGATCAAGAGCGGGCTCCGCATTGTTGCAATGAGTCAGAGAGAGCGCGGTGGCGCCCGGCCGAATGTGCCATAAGAAAGCACTGAGAAACACCGAACGCGCACTGTTGCTTAATGGTGCAAAAATACAATGCGCGGTGAACTTAAGAATCGGTAGCCGTCGTTTGCATGTTTCTGATTCTCCTTCTCATGGCTCCCTGAAGAAAACGCCGCCATTACCGCTCACCGGAAGTGACGTATTGCAAAGGCGTGGCCTAGAAAGCGGGGCTTCTCGTTTGCCCTTTGAGACGAAGGGACGATCAGACATCTCGGAGCCATCTCGCCTGGACCTACCTCATAGCGTCTACCACGAGCTGCATGCGTGATCTGCCGGGGGCTGTTTGAAGTCTGTTAACAAGGAAACTATGCCATCAAGAGCCTTGCGGCCTTGTCGAGACAGTTTTAGTGGCCTATACTGTATACTCACTCATAACTAATTTACCGAAAGGGAAATTTTGTTGATTTTGGCATTTAGTTGAAACCTGTGCACGTTAAGGATGGAGAGAAAAGTGGCAGTAATACATGATTCGGGCATTTTTGCATCCCCGTGCACAAGGCCACGTTTCTTTTAAAAGCAATAAAGCAAGGTCTTTGTGAAACAATGCCTGTCGATTAACAGCCCCCGCAGAGAAACGGGAGAAGTTGCACAGGAAGTTGCCACCGTTGGGTATCAAAACGAGGGAAAGGTTTAACGAGCATGCACCCCATCGCGGACGCATAAAGTTTCTTTCGTTATTGTATTCCTTAATTGTTCCATCTTTCTGCGCACTTCCTTTTTGACTTCCAAGGCGCTAAAAGGGGAAAGGAAATGAAATATCATGGCCTTGCTCCTTCAGACGGAAAAAGTGGAGAAAAGAAGAATGGCGCTGAGAAAAAAAAGAGAGACAAATCAGGTAAAAAGGAAGAAAGGCGGGCTCGGACAGAAATAATAATAAAAAAGGAACAAGCCAACTGAGACACAGTCTTATGGATCCCACCAAATTTTGTCTTGTCGTTGCATTTTACTCTTTGGCAACACACTGCTTACCACAGTCATGGATGGAGAAAGCGAAACTATATATACACAAAGTGAAATGCTTGCCAGGGGTGTACACACGTCGCCTTGTCATGTGTACAGACCAGAACGACTGCTAAACATTACGCAAGGGCTCGGTCACATAATTTAATCCGTGTTTGGACAGTTGCAAGCGAGGCGGTTGTTCTTGGCATATACGCAGGACGACGCAGACTGCTGGTTTAGCGAGGCGTCAGCTGATGTGGCGATCGCGTGTATATCTACGGGCAGCGATTGTCTATTCTTAAAACAAACTCCCCACCTCACTACACCTTGGACGTATTCCCAAGGCTGCGTGAAAGAACCATCGGGCAGCTCGCTCGTCAATCTAAGAAAACCGGGAGCTTTGTTTCCGATGTCACCGTTTCTTTGGCGTTGGAAGGTTACAGACAGTGAGACGTTTGGGGACCAGATGTGATGAAAATCTTTTACATTTGTTGGATGGTTAATGAGGTTTATCGTCCCAAATCTACTCAGGCTATGAGAAACGCCGCAGTGTAATGCTCCGGGTAATTTCTTTTACGTGTACTGGGTTTCTTCAACGAGCACTGAAATTTCAAAGTATATACATGGGCCTCTAGCATTTGACCTCCATCGAAAGTGCGACCGCCGCGTCCGGTACCGAACCCGGGTCATTGGGGTCATCAACCGAGCACCAAAGTGCAGGGGAAGATCGAGGTTTGAAAGATGAGATATCGTCGAGCACGTAATGTCCATGAAGCTAACGTTTCCACAGATGGAATTGTCTTCGTCAGGGCAGCAGAACGGAAACCCTGCTGCTGGCCTCTCGACGACAAGTCCACTTGTCGTTGGCTCCAGTGACATTTCCTGCGCAACGATTTCTCGTCTTTCTTATTACGTGTGTTAATGTGGTATTTTGCATGACGTATTGGTACCAGCGAGCGCAATTTACTATTCTTGCGTATTCTTTCTCCTCTCTTCACCTTGTTCCGAACTTTCACCGGTATACCACCCGTTACACGTTATGTGCTCAAATCTAAGAGAGATGCTACTCTAAGATCGTCACAAAAGCGAGGACCATATAGCAGTCGAGATCTCTCTTTTTGGGGGCTAAGGTCTCGAAAGGAGAGCAGCGTTGAGAGCATCGTGCGAGTCTACTATGGTACTCCTCCTGAACGTCCTCCTGAACGAAATGGACGCTCGCTCGCGCAGACAGTGCGGCAACGAAGCTCAAAGGACGCCGCTCGGCATTCGTGTTGCCAATGGGGTGCCGCCTCCCTTCCTCCTCCTCCTTCTCGCAAGCACTGCGGGGACACGTAATCGCGAGCGGTCGCCTATTCTGGACCCTCTGGAATTGAGCCAGGGACGCGCTTCTTTCGCTCAGCGACCGACGAGCATGCACCGTGTCTGTATGCACTCGCCCCACGCGCAAAAAAACACCCCTTCCTTCGCACAGGCAAAAACCGGACACAGCCGGTGTGATGTCCAAAGATCCAAGAAGTGCCCCGGTCGTTCGTGTGTATTCATCTGCGTGTGTGTGTGTTGTTTTATCGGATAGCGCTTCATCCAAAGGACATCATCAATCGGTGGCTGCCGCTGCCTCCGACGCGGCCGTCGCGGTTGATGTCACCCGCCAAGCCGGACTGTCGAACACACCGGGTGCTCGTCGTGGTCGTGTTTACGTGAAAGGTTCGGGGTGTTGCCTCGAAGAACAAGTCTCTTTCATCTTTTCTTAGCAGTAGCCCACAGGCACAGACCTCAGTCGAGTCAACAGTGAAGCCATGCAAGACGCTCTCGGGGACCTGGGACAGGATAAATGGTGGTTCGGTTCCGAGAAAAAATGTGGCACCGCTTCGAAATGAGTGATCGAGTATCGCTTGTGTCACCGCGAGTACTCTAGCCGTGGTGTGGCAAAAAAAAAGTCACAGAATATTGAGGTCTCTATTAGTAAGTGCAAGAGAAAGAGAGAGAAGTTATTTCTGCCAGCAGCTCGACATGGCCGCTATTTAGATGTAGGCGACGATTTGTAATGGGTCAATGATGGAGACATGAGCAGCACATGGTACGCAGAACTAGAACGAACGGACATAAAAGGTCTGGCGCCGCAGTTCTAATCTAGGTCGCCACTGTAGACACATAACAGCCTCTTGAATCGCTTGACGTAACTTGTTGAAAGATGCATCTGTGTACACCTGCAAGAGCTGATATATTCTATACTCGGTCTTTCGTGAATATAAGGGGTTAGTGTAACTGTTGCAGACTTCACCTCGTATCTCTATTGAATAAGCCGATATGGGCCCCGTAACACCGAATTCAGCGATCTCGTACGATGCATCGGAGTATACAGGTTTTTACATGCAATATCCACGTGGTATATTCGATGGAGATTGGACATACCGGCATATTCGAATAGACTGGAACAACGTACGTTCATGTATCATGCATTTCCTCCAGTAACTTCAACTGCCTGTTGTAAGCGCATCAGAAACTTACAGGCGATTAACTTTTCTTTCTCAAGCGGCGCAAGTTTGAACAGCCCGAACTCAGGACGAAATAAAAAAAAAATCTACGAGACAGGGAACTTCGTATAGCGCCTCGTCCTATGCTGTCGCTCTTCAAGATTGTGCAGTTGGACAATATGCGTATCAACCAACCTTTGAAATGAAGATGATGCTAAAGGCTCATTCACGGCAAGTTGTCCATCGGAAATTTCGAAACGAGGCTATGTACGCACCGGCCACGTAGTCGCCGAAACCTATGGTGGCGAGCGTGATGAAGCAGTAGTAGAGTCCCTCCAGGTAGGACCAGTCCTCGGTGAACATAAACACGGCGGCCGGAAGGAGCAGGAACACGAGCAGCCAGGGCAGCAGGAATGTGCAGAGGTTGGCGGCGAGAGCGAGACGGGGCGCCCGGTGTCCCCGGGCCCTCTTGAGGCCCCGCACCATGCCCCGGGCGAAGTGGTCCCCGATTCCCGCCAGCAGGATGCCCGTCATGGGAACGCCCACCACGGCGTACAGCACGCAGAAGACGCGGCCCCAAGCCGTCGACGGGGCCAGGTGACCGTAGCCTGCGAAATCGATTCGTTACATTGGTTTTACATTTGAAGTTGCGGTGGTGTGTTCGTGACGTCTGAGGCTCGCTATACTCCGTTTCATACATCGGCTTTCCTACTCCGTTTCATACACGCGATAACACCAGCGGTAGCAGCATCGACGTCTCAGTAGGGGGTCCGTGCGCAAAAACGGAGCTGATCTCTTTCGAACCCTTTGTAGTATTTCCAGGTACTAGGATTCGAGCATCCATGTATATAAACTATTTTACGGATTTCATTGCTACCATATTGGGCTATTGGATGGATGGTGGAACTTTATTAAATATAGTCAACTTTTCTGTTTTTAATCTTCAACAACTAAACGAACAGTGCTACGGTAGACGCATATGCATGAATACGGTTGGGTTGGGGCATTCTACGTTACGTGACCTTATCACTTCACATCGAAGATTTACACAAAACTGGCGCAGCTTGCACTAGCGGTGCAAGGTGTACATGGAACCAACAGCGGAGCTAGTGTTGCCCTCCCAAGAGGCTGCCCTGCGAAGCCCGTGTCCCTGCGCCGCTTAAACGACGTGGCTTTGGCCGGAACATGTCACGTGACAAAGGTTACGAGATTTCTTTTGCGGGAGCATATGTCACGTGACTGTAGTGTTACGAGATTCTTGCGGGAACATGTCGCGTGACTATAGGGTTACGTGATTTGGCGGGAACATGTCACGTGACTAGAGTCACGTAATTTCGGCGGGAACACGCCACGTGACCGGTGTTACGCGATTTTTACGTCACGTTTCCCTCCTCCTTCTTTTTCCTTCTTTCTATCTCTATATTTATTTATTTATTTCTCTTTCCTTCTATTTCTTTCTTTTTATTTATTTCTATCTCTTTATTTCCCTCCCTCTCTCTCTCTGTACTCGTTCTCTCGTCCATCCGAGTTATTGCACCCCACGCCGGACAAATAGACGCAGTGGGAGAACGCGCGCCGGGCGCACATGTTCGGGGAGCGAAGAAGATGATGACGAAAGCGCACGCCGGCATGACGATGAGACCAGGGATGTCAATATGGTGTGCACACGTTGATCTGGAGAGTAGAATCCAGCTGGCACGGCGTCAGAAACAGTACGCAGCACTAGTTACTTTAGATATCTCTAAAGCGTACGATAGCGTAGAGTACCCGATTTTACTTGAAAGGATGAAAGAGATTGGCTTGCCTGACTATTTTATTGCGTGGACGACTGAATTCTTGCTGGACAGGGAGTTTTACTGCGTACAGAGTGGTATTTCAACGGGTAAATTCAGACAAACACGCGGTGTTCCTCAAGGAGCAGTGTTGTCACCTCTATTGTTTAATATATTGCTTAGCTCCATTCCTTGTCATCGAAACGTAAACACGTATGTTTATGCTGATGATATAGCATTCTTTGCCTCGGCGGATGACATTCAGTCACTGTACGACCTTTTACAAGGATACTTGTCCGCCTTGGAATATTGGCTCGACAGTATTCGTTTGACCATTAATGTACAGAAGTGTGCAGTTCTGTCATTCTCTCCGCTAGACAACATAAATATATCCCTTTCATTCCATCAAGCAGACATTCCCCAAGTGCAAACAGTCAAGTACCTCGGAATTATTTATGATGGAAAGCTTAACTGGCGTATGCATATTGAACATACGGCGACTAAAGCATCACGTGCGATGGGAATACTCAGAAGGATTAGCAATCATCGATGGGGCATGCGCAGAGACACATTGATAATGATCTACCGTATGTATATACGCCCTATACTGGAGTTTGGATGTGCCTTATTCTCCGGCGCACCAGCGTGGAAGTTAAATCCGCTAGTTTTGCTTGAACGCCAAGCACTTCGCTGGTGCCTTGGGTTACCAAAATTTGTAGCAAATGCAGTTCTATATAAGGAATCCCGAATCCCATCTTTGAACACTCGATTCAAAATATTAACAGTTCAAACATTCTTAAGGCTCTATGAATCGCCGATAAGACGAGACCAATATGTATTTATAAGCCAGCCAGAACTGTTTTTTAATGTTTCGTGGCCTCGGTTCCACACCCCACAGGTGATTCTTACACAGCGGCAATTGGACCCATTAAAGATAAACCTTAAAGATGTAATGGTAATGAATAATAGATTGAGTTCATTGGCGATAACATATGATGATATATTCCCTAACAACGCAAAGTTACTTCCTTGGAATGTACTCAATGGACTCTTTCAAGATCACTTAAATCAGATTAGCACGACTGTTGTGATAGCAACTGATGCTTCGCAGTGTGAGGAAAAGGCCGGTGTTGGAATTTTTTCCACACAACTAGACTGGTCCTTTTCTGTAAGACTGCCTGATCATACACCAATATTTTTGGCTGAATTCTTAGCTGTCATTTTGGCCCTGCGTAAACTTCCCGTCTCCATAACTTCAGTGGCTATAGTAACCGATTCATTATCATTGTGTTCTGCTTTAACAACCCCAGCTGAATCACATACTCTAAGATTATTGCGCACACTTGGTCCACAGCATTTGCGAAACCTGCGGTTAGTTTGGGTTCCGGGGCATAAAGGAATAGTATTGAATGAAGTTGCGGACACTTTGGCAAAGGCTTCCCTTGCAGGCCCAGTCCTTGATCTACTTCCAGTTACGACGTTCGTCGCTGCGGCCAGATTTAGAGCGCGCGCTTTATCATTGCTTACTCCTAGTCTCGCTTCATCACCAGATTTTCAACACCTTGAGTTCCCTTGGAGCAGAAAATGGTGTAAAACAAGGCAGATAGAAGTAGCAATGACAAGATTGCGCTGTAGGATCCCAACTCTTAATTTATACATGCACAGAGCTGGTCTGGCGATCTCTCCTACATGTTCCTTTTGCAATGAGGCAGAAACAATCGAACATTTCTTGCTGGAATGCCGACGTTTTTCCTCTCTCAGAAAACGAACCATCGAAATTGTAATGCGGCACCTTGATCTGCCAGTTACTTCAACTATACTGTTATCCTTTGGGGCTTCTGTGCTGGGGCACTCGGACGGGAATATATACAGTGCTATCGAGAAATTCATATGCGAATCAAATCGTCTTATTCGACACATCAACCGCTAATCATTTTTAAATTGTCATAATGACATTAACAATTTGGCCATTTGGGAGGTTATGTAACACGGTCCAATCAAAAACTGGAATTCATTAAAAAAAACAAAAAACAAAAAAAAACAAATAAAAAAAAAGAAAAAAAAAAGCTTCATTCTAATTGATACAGTAACGTCTATTAGCTCTTAAAATTTTCAGACTTTATGATCCGCCCGACTCTTGGCCGATCCCCCTGAGTGGGTAGGTGCCATCATCCAAGGAACATCATCATCATCATCATCATCATAGTTTTTGGCGAACTCTATACAGGGGTAAGTCGCGCATAAACAGCTGCGCTGTTCAGAATAAGAAAACATTCGTTCAACAGCGCGAGCTGGCGGCGCCCATGTGTCGAAGGTAATATCGTCTATGAGCGCCATGCACGGCGAGACTAAATACTCAGCGAATTCCAGTTTCTTGCATGGCGCCTCTCGTCTGTATGTCACCGGGTGTACGCCCGAAGTTGCCTTCCGTGAACTATATACGCGGGAAAGCTGCAGAACAAGCGAGCTCTTTGCAGACAACACCGGAACGCGCTGACTCCGCTACTTCGAAAAAGTGGAGCGGCTGCTGGCGTGAGCCTCTGTGTCATACTCTGCATGCGCGGACGCTGCATTACGCAAGCGGCCCCAACAGCACTTTCGACACACCTGTCGTTGGGATGCGTTGCGAAAGATTTGCACGAGTTGACATGGTTCCAGCCCCGGGTACGGGCTCGTCTCGTTGTATGCCGCCTGAGGTCTGAAGCACAGAGCGAGCCTGCCGTATACGTGGCCGAGTTTATGGACATGAAGCGCAAGACGGGAGGAGGGGGGGGGGTATTTCGGAGAAACAAGGTGTCGCAGGAAAGACGGATGTCTAGTATACACACATAAAAGCTCGGAATAGTAACATTTGTGTGTGGGAAGCCTTCATTAAATGGCTTTCCCTGTCCAGACCTAAACAATGGTACATTCGGGTGGTTGTTTCACAGCGGTTCGGAGGCTCTGAGAAATTGATGTAAAAGCGCAACTGAGCATTACTGCTGAAATAAGCGGGCCAATACATGATAAGAAAGGAGGAACATGACCTGAAGGTCTGCTTGTTCTCGTTGTGGAGCTCTAAAGCAGTGTAATTCACCGCTTTCAAACGCGGCCTAAGTGCTCTCACATGACCACCCGTATGTGCTATAAGACACGTATTGCTTCGCAAAAGCTTGTTTTCAAACTGCTGCGTTAGAAGAAGTCACATGTGAACTTAACCTGAAGTTGCAAAATCCACCCTTGATTTGGTTAGTCTATTTCATGAAAGCTTTCGCAGCTGGCCAAAACTGCTCTGCAAACTGACCTAACCACGATCTACAAGCAGTTTACAGCCCGCACGCATCCTGAACCTTGCCTTGGTCCCTTGTTGACCCTGGGTTTGATCTCTGACCATAACGAATTGTTCTTCCTTCCGACAAACCTGTATAGCTTTACACCAGTGAAGCATACGCTTTGTAAATTCTAGTGCGTGGCAGGCTCCCGCTTCATGTGTCAGCAAATTGCTACCATGTCATACCTGCACTTGGATAGCGCAAGAATTCGACGGGACACACACAGGAAAGATTCACAAACAACAGAGCGCTTTCCTGCGTGTCCCGTATAAAGTTTGTCTACACCCGCAAGCCCAGTCTTCAACCTTACCTAACATGGCACCATGCGCACGTAAGAGTGCACGACAAGCGTCATTGGCCTGATATTTAACTTCCCTGCCTTTCCTGTATTACCCCCCCCCCCCCCCCCCGGGCTTCACTGGATGCTGTAGAAGATATAGGAAGGCACGAAAGTAAACACAATCCTTTACTGTCATACATAGCGGGTACGGCGCTGCAGTCAGTGAACTTTTTTGCTTCTGTTGACGAAAACAGCGCTTAGCAAACAAGTCCTCTACCAGCCATGCCGAAAGGTCACACGTTGTTCTCATTCTTTTCGAGAGTGGGGGTGGGGTTGCCCTATAGCAATTCGTGTGTTTGTTTATGGTAGTGCGTATAAAGTGTCGCAACACGGTTGACCGCACTCTAAACCCCACACGTGTCTCGAAAGAAGTCAACGTGCAGTTCATTATTAGCTGGCCACGTCAGTCCAGTGACTGTGACTACGGCGACACTGCAACTGTTTCTGCAATGAAAGAGGCCGCTGGTTCAAACATCCGTTCTGGCTTTGTGGTAGGGACAGTTATTTCAATAAGGCTGCCTCAGATAGGTCTACGCGTTCGTTTTATTAAAATAATTATCATAGTGACGTTTCAGAGCACTGTTTGGACGCATACGTGTTACTTGCTGAACCCGTTTTGCTACTTTTTTTTCTTCTACCTTAGTAACCGTACAGCTGGTCAAACGTTTGTTCTCTGGCCTTTGTTCGCATTTAAGTTTATGAATAAATAAATGCGTAGCATAAAAAGCTCCATATCAGACGGCAAAGAATAGAGCTTGAGCAAATGTCTGCCGGGTAAAAGGCATGCATAGAGTTTCAGTTTGCAAGGGTTGACGCTTGGGCAAGTTGGCGTGGATTCATTTTCAGTGTATGGTCCTCTAAGGACTCCAGTCACACTCCACGTATCCGCTATGGAGTATAGCACCGAGACACAGAGCACGATTTTACGTCCACGTATAGAAAGCCCGTCGCTAAGACCCCCGAAAAACAACTTGCGTCGTTGGCGCCATACCCCGTTGACACGAGTGCAACCGAAGATGTATCGTCATACCATAATTACGCCATCTGCTCGGTAAACATATCATCGCTCAGGCTACCTGTCGCAGCGGGCTGTAAATAAGGTTCTGTGAACCCTGAACTTCTCGGCTGTAAGGTGTCCCAGGCGCCGAACCCACGCAGGAAGTTAACGTGCAGGTATTTCCTTTCGCAAAAAAACCTCGTGCGAGTAACCTTTGCGAGACCCTCCGCGAACGGTTCGAATAACATTAAAAAAATCACGCCATATCCACGAAGTGAATGATGATGAGTGGGCGAAGCTGCGGAGGTAATCTGGTAAACCGCCAATTCCCGTAAATTTTGCCCACTCGATCAGCATACAAAGACCTGACACACAAACGCGGGGGTCCTCATATATGACGTTAAGCTCAGGGGAACGTTTATTGTCGGCGTTGCCGTTTTACCTTTCGAGGGCGAGAGCGCCTTCACGATTGTTTTCATCCATGGCAGAAAGAGAATGTGTGGTCTGCAACACGCTTATACTTCATGGTCATCAGCGTCATCGTTATCACGTGTAGTTGGGTACATTCCACTATACTGGAACGCGCTTATTCTTCATGGTCATCAGTCGTCATCGTCAGGGAACGCGCTTATACTTCATGGTCATCAGCGTCATCGTTATCACGTGTAGTGGGTACATTCCACTATACTGGAACGCGCTTATTCTTCATGGTCATAAGTGGTCATCGTCATCTTTATCACATGGAGTGGATACATCCCACTATGCGTGGCTACATACTACATACTGCAAAGGAGGGACAGGCCCACACCCTGAGGAGCTTCGCCCCTAAAAGAAATGGATACGAAAGTTCAACGCCTCTCGGCATCTCGGTCATCATAATCGTCATCGTCAGCCTGACTACGCCCACTGCAGGTAAAAGGCCTCTTCCACGTTTCACCAAACAACCTGGTCCTGTGCTTGCTCCGGACACGTTACCTCCGCAAACTTCTTAATCTTATCTGTCCACATAACCTTTCTGCCTCCCCGTCACGCGCCTGCCTTCTCTTGGAATCCAGTCAGTTACTCTTATTGACCAGCGCTTATGTTGCCTACGCGCTACATGCCCTGCCCATTGCTTCTTGATTTTTTGTTCAGAAGAGAGCAGAGTGGGCCGGGGAACAAGCGGGTGTTAAGGACATGTTAGTCGGCATCTCAGTGTACGGTACCAAGATTTTCTTCCGGCCGGCGGGGCTCATATGCTCGCTCTGTTTTACCTACACCATGAAGCCTGATCTGCCCTGACCTGTCAGCCGTCAGGACAGAGCAATAAGAACGCGCGGTTACTAAAGTTGTGCGACGCAAACAGAGTTTACAAAAGCTTTATTTTCGACTGGCGTTAACGTGCGTCGATGTCTGTGCATGCAGTCTCTATTTAAGTGTTACCTCTCCTCGCATCCCGTACGCCGTATTCCACTGTAGGATAACAAACGAGACTTTCTGATATAGTTCACTTCCCTGCCATTTTCTTTCAACAAATATGGTTTCTTTCGACATATGGTCTTTCAGGAAAAAGAGTCAGCATGTCTCACCGATGGTCGTGACGACGGTGATGGCGAAGAAGAAGGAGTTGTAGAAGTTCCAGTTGGTGTGCGTGTCCTGTCCGTGCTCGTCCATGAGATTCTTGCTGC
Source organism: Rhipicephalus sanguineus (assembly GCF_013339695.2). Lineage (NCBI taxonomy): Eukaryota > Metazoa > Arthropoda > Arachnida > Ixodida > Ixodidae > Rhipicephalus > Rhipicephalus sanguineus. Next base: position 57,493,876 of record NC_051186.1, read on the forward strand.
GTGCGTCCGCCAGCCGCGCCACGATCGCCTTGATGTCCGAGCTGTTCAGCTCGCTCAGGTTCAGCGACGCCAGCCTCTCTGCACGTACGCACGCACACAGAGAAACAACATCACCGGCGTGTTAAAGGAACGTTTAATTAACAGCGCGTCACAGGTGACACGCGGGGACACACGTGCCAGTTCCCCGTCTCTGACACTACTGTCGAATATATTATTTATTACGGTAAATTCCCCGCCCACTTCCCTTTCGCTGGGTTTGATTTTGGCATGTATTTCTGTTCCACTCGCGGAAATACACCATTTGGCTCAGTCCTCGTGACCGATATCGCCATTTGTCATCGACAATCAAGAACTAGCACGAGTGAGCACCCTTGCATATTCCACTGTTATGCTTATAGTCTGAAATGCTTATATTATAAATAATTAAAGATTAGCTTTTTACCACGAGAAAAATGAACGTAAAGGGCCTTTGGCACCGCTGAGTATGGTTCTGAAAGTATGTTTAAAAATGAAGCTTAACTCATACATGTTCACTCAATAATAATAACCTCTGGGCTTTCGTATGCCAAAACCACTACTATATGATTATGAGGCATGGCGTATAATGGAGGGCTTCGATTACCTAGGGTTCTTAAGTGCACCTAAATCTAAGCACGATGCGTATGTTTACTCAGCGAACACCTCGAAGTGTTTAGAGTTAGCGGCAGAGTTTGTTTACGTTCAAATGTTACAGTAGCACTGCGTTTCCGGCACCCTACGTCACAATGCACGGGAGCGTGTCCAAAAGCTTGGAAGTGAGGTCGCTCCAGAAGTTACACGCGTGAAGAGCGCGTTTGTTGCGCGCAGCGCCCTTCCATGCGTCGACCCAGAATCACGTGCCTCTAGAGAGGTCTATCGCCCTAATGCATACACAGATCAATGAAAAGCGTCGTGCTTGCGAAGACCAACACGCGGAGGAGCCTTCACCCACACAATCGGTCTTCGGGTCAGAGCAGCGGGAGCACGTAATTTCGTTGCCGGAAAAAGAGCAACCTTGTAACTCATCCCGCGGTAACACCACAGCGCATATATACTCAAGTTCAACGGGTCCCCGCCGTGGCGTACTTAAACGCAAGATGTACGGGCCTCGAAGATTCGAGGTCGCCGGGATAAAGCGGTCCCTTGTTCTCGTTCGTCTCTTTACGAGAAACAGAGAGGCATGGAAAGAAACCCGACTGGCCTCGTTCCGATGACGTCAATGGATCCTCCGTGCCCTCGCGGGCACCGTCTATCGTTTTTACTTTGCGTCTCGCGTAGACCGCGCCGCTGGAGGCGCCCGCACAAAGCTTGAACTGGGGCTGCAGCCGCTGCTGGCGCGTTCGGCCTGCGCCTGTGTGTGTGTTTGGTTGTGTGAGCGATCGCCGAAGCACCATCGTCAGACATTCATTGCCGTCCGAAGAAGAAATACGGCTTTTTTTTCGGGTTATGCCTCCTCTTTACACTTCCAGTCGCCTATCAAAACACACAATTGCCAGACACAGCAACGCCTTCGGCTATAACAATCCGCGGGCCCCGCGCCGACCAAGCCTAAGCTCACCAGATCTGTGCAGTCGAGCAGAATGCGGAGCGGTCGAGTTTTCACCGATCGAGGGATCTACTAGATGCAGTACTGCCTGAAGGCGACCGTGCAAGACAACTCATATTGCGCAGTCGCACGGCTACTCTGTTTTCTTCTGTGAAGGCTCGCGAGATGCATTAGTATTACAAGAACTGAGATCTGGGCGAGTTTGTAAGATTGTTTTTTTGCGCTACCTGCTCAAGTATGCATTAGTATGTTGTTTACGGTCACGTTAAGCCCATTGTTCGGCAAGTTTGACCGTTCAGAAAGTTTATGCGAGTCCACCGCAAAAAAAGTCCCCTGAGAGCCATTATTTGTAGGCCAGCAGCGCTTGTTGTCACGTAAAAACTGCGGTGACTTCTCCTACACTGGCTCATCGGCTATCATTCGCGAAGCTTTAGCGTTACCTTTAAGTCATTATAAGGGGAAAGCTTTAGGAGCCTCATGAAACGGGAAAAGTGACCGTCAGCGCCAACACGAAATGGTCCGAAAGGTATATCACGTTATCATAGATGACGTCATCATGACGTCAGGAATCGCCGAAAATTGTGGCGTCGTTATGACGTCACGTAACATGACGTCACGCGATGACGCGATCACGACATCATCGCTTGGTCAACGTTGGGTCGATCCCGAAGGAAGTGCCCGCCACTTGAGGTGCAGAAAGCTTTGGGGTGGGGGGAAGTCAATAAAATCGACCGAGAAGAAAAGGGAGAAGATGGCTTTCGCCTTCAAGTCGTCTTAGAAGAATGCGCAAGGGAACGTGCGACTTCTTTCTACCCATATTGTAAGCCTCCGCAGCTACAGCGCGATTGCAATTCACTCTCTCCTATCTTCCATATTTAGCCTTCCGCATGGCTTAGTTCGCGGGAGGAGACTGAGCACCTGGAAATACGGTGTTTATGCTCCTACTCAAATTCATAGGCGCAGAAGGGTCTATAATGCAACGATTACTTCCTCTCGATTCTATATCTTATCATCCACAACTCACGACCGGCCGGCAATCACGTTTGTAGTAGGGATGGTAAAATCGATGAACGATTAATTGATTAAAGGTCCACAATTAATCGATTAATCGTCATCGATTTCCGGCTTTCGATTAATCGATTAAACTATTCGATTAATCGATTACGGCTCCCCCCCACTCCCGCCCCAAACCTCCCCCCTTGGCCGGAGCGCATGAGTGCGAGGCGCGTTATCCTGAGGCGCCGATGCCGTGCACATCGCCTCTGTTTGACTGCTTTCACCGCTTTCACTACAGCGCATATTTCTGCGCTAGCAGAACGAGCCCGGAGCTGGCGGCCGCCATACCCCATAGAGAAAGATATGAACTCGCCCTGAACTCTAAGCACTCCCCAATGCTTCAAGCCCGGGAAGGAGGCGGCTCCACCCCATCGAGGCAGAAATGAACTTTCCCGCTTCTCTCCGGCTCACAGTCTACTGCTGCTACTTACTGCCTCATACGTGCCAGCGCATCGTCTTGTTGCTTATTTTGTTCGTGTTCGTTTTTTGCCGCGCTGTTTCATCGTGTTGCCGCATAAACGCATCTCTCCTTACATTTGATAAACGAGTAGTTTTCGTCGCCTGTAGTGTCAATCGCAACTTTCTTCGTATTTTATTAAACCCTCAGATTTTACTCGTTTCTTGTGTAAGTGCGGCATTGTAATATGCGCTGCTTATTTCCTGACTGGTTCTTAGTGCCGTTCTGATTTACTTTTTAGCAAATAAAATAGTCTTTATCAATGAAAGAGAGAGAGAAAATATATTATATGGCAGAGAGGGTGACCTGAGCTACGCTCCTGCCTCCTGCTCTGCACCGGGGAAAACGCAACGGGGGAAAAAGAGTGATTAAGTACGATGGTAGGGAGAGGATTAGGTAATCCGTATATACATAATAAGACACGTTTGCTAGCGTAAAGACGACAAGGACGCTAGCAACCATCGTTTATTATGCTGTATACCAACTAGCCCAACTGTCCGTCTTATTCGGTATATACCATTTTCATAATTATTCAGCTAGCTTTCCTGCGATGCAGTTAGGCCAATTAATGACAGCTAGTCACTTTTTCAAACAGAGTGTTCAAGCACGGTTTGCTTGCGCTGGGGCGCGGAAAATATAGACTCGGCTCCCTTGACACGAACAGGCATAATAGACAGCACGTACAACCTCGTCTCCACTTGAAGCACGAAAGTTAGCGAATGTAGCGCAGGAATACGCACTCGCGAACTGTGAAAAGGGTCTTATAGACCCTTTGTGTAATCCTCAACTTTACGCGTCGGTTTACCGAACGTCTAGCATCCAGTGCATTACTATTGAAGAAGTGACCTTGTAGCATTTAGTAATACTGTATGGTCGCATATTTAGGGAGGAATACAGCTTTCAGGTAGAGGCCCCCGTCTTCTGCTGTGACAGGAAAGAAGGACAGTCGCGAAATTTATGTTGTAATGCCTGATACACTAGATAGCGCTCAGAGTTCAGGCTGTACGCACGAGTGAAAAGGTGCGAGTGGCGCCGTGTTAAGGCAACGATCAGATGAAACCTGCGGAGTATACTGGCGCTGCTGCTGTTTGTTCTAGCCGGGAGGCAGAAACTCATGTCACTCTATTTCCCGCAGTTGCCTGTACCGATGGTCTGTTTGAGGCCAGTATGTTTCTGTGTAATCTCTGCATGGGCGACCCCAAGGAAAAAATCGCGTCAGTCCGCAATTATAGTATTATGTAGGGCTTCCACAATATCTAACCGACAAATCGAGAAAGAATGACAGAGAGCCCTGAGCTAGTTGGTAAGTATTCATCCTAAAAAGACAGGGCGTGCAAACACGGGCACAAGAAAGAAGTCAGGACACCACAAACGCCGACTAAACAACTGAATAGATGCACAACGGCGGAAAAGAATGAAGGCACGAAAACTTATCCGCGCATGCTCATGCAATAGGCGAACCTATCAATCCGGTACGCTTGGGAGCCTACGCGAAACATAACTGTTAAGGCATTTGATTTCATCTTTATGCAAGTTAATCGACGGTTGGCTCACGCATGCGCTTCCACTATTCTCTATATGCCATGCCTCAATCCTCAGGCGCGTTTCTTCATTTCTATGCCGGTACACACTGCGCATTAATGGTATTTTGGCATGCATTTATACACTCTCGACAAATTAACAACAGATTAGAAGGTGAGCCTCCGGTTAGTGATTTTTTATGTTCTAATAATCTATGGTTAATGCAGCGGCCCGTCTGTCCTACGTAGAAGCGGCCGTAGCTGAAAGGAACCTTATACACCACACTTGTACGGCAATCAGTGAATTTGTTTGTGTGTTTTATAAAACAAATATCGGTTCGCTTCTTGTCTATTACTCGCTCATTCTTTCTCTGCACAGCGGCACATATCTTACGTAGATTATTGGCAGCCGTGAAACAACGACGTATCTACTTCCTACATTCTTTAGCCTGTGAGATACGCAATGGATGTACGGTATAGCTACGACGGTTTCTTCCTATTGCTTTCTGCAGCCATGCGCGGACTTAGCATAATGGACTTCTTTAAACGCTCAGCGACAGTGGCCACTGCATCACGGGGATAACCTACATCTAAAAGACGCGAAAACTGTGCGTTAAAGCTATCACTCATTTTGTGCTCACACGACTTGGTGATGGCGATACCGTTTTTTACAACCTTCGAGTGCTTCGACGAAAAATTTAACAGCGGTTTTGAAGATCTAGGAGCATACTGCCAGCACACGTGGTTCTTCTGAAACGTTAAGGAAATGCCTAGAAATTTTATTCCATTATTCTGAGGCAACTATTTAGTAAAGTTCAGCCCTCCTCCATTTAATTCAAATTTTTCGCTCACTGAGGTTACCCCGTTTTCAAAGCCCTCACCACTACAAAAAATCAAGTAATCGTCTACATAACGAAAAACCAGTGTTGTCCCCGAACGCGCCTCCGGTTTCGATGAGCTCGAGTAGGCAGGCTTCGAGAAAATACGACCTGCTGCCGAATAGTCCGGGGATGATGGCCACAGATGATTGAAACCACGACGTCAACGAACGACGACAAGCCCCTTGTGTCCAGTGTGCGAAAGTGGGAATTTTCGCACACTGGACACAAGGGGCCCGTCGTCGACACTTTCGAAAGTGGGAATTTTCGATCGTCAGCGCGTCTGATAAAAATATTTAGGTCCATATCAAACACGAACTATGACTCTCAAACAAAGAGATATAGGTTTTAAAGCACCCACAAGAAATGTCGATTAATCGATTAATCGATTAAAACATTCCACAGAAAGTAGTTAATCGATTAAAGGCTAAATCGATTAACGATTAACGATTAATCGATGAAAAATTTTAATTGACCATCCCTAGTTTGTAGAGGAGCTGCCAAGGCCACTGACGAAGCGCACGCAGGGAAAGTAGCTGAAATAGAGTCGCTAGATAATCCAACGATAATGTAACATGTCTATATTCCTTTCCGTACTTCGTTGCCGAGGTGGATTATAAGAAAGCAACAGAACAGACTGAAAGGAACGCGCGTAGGCTAAACCTCCGTAACCATTTGTGTTTCCTGTATACGATTTTTTTTTTTTTTTGCAGCTCCTGACCCCACCGCACTTGATTAGTGGAACTTGGATGGTTTCGCACTCGGATGATGGCAGGCTGGTTTTGGAAACCTCTCCTCCTCCTCCTCCTCATCATCATCGTCGTGACCATCATCATAATGAAAAGCCATCTTCATGCCTTGATGACGCTATTGTTGAATCCGCCAGTCAGTATACCGCGATTTTCAGAACGCAGAAGACTTGGGACTGCTAAATGTGGTCGATAACGACAGAAAAGTACGACTGACAGCGTAGATATACATAAAGCTGGCATTTCACGGTGTCGGACAGCGGTGATCTTAAATCTCTTCGAAGAAGTCTTTGTGTTGCACCGCAGTTCGCAGCGGCTGCTGCTGGCAACGACAATGCTGACTGCGATAATTATGGCACTATTATGCAGTAATAAAGAACTTTAAGCAGTCCTTATGCGGCGCACTAGTCCGGGGTTAGTTAAGACGCATTTTTAGTTGTTAACCCACCCCTTACGTAATAACACCTCGAGGGCTCCTTACGGAAAATAAAGTGATGCGATGTGATACCTCGTTCCCCTCGCTGCACCGTTTTCCTAAGCTCTCGGTCTCGAAGTTGTCCGGCCGTGGGAGCTTTTGCGGGAGAAGAACAACCCTCGGCCATTGTGCGTTCGGCTCCGGGGCGGCGAATACACGCGATGCCTGCCTGTAAAACCGCAGCAGCTGCTGCTACGAAAATATATTGGGCGGGGCACTTCTCTCGCGTACAGGCAGCAGTGTCAACAGCGAACGCAAACGTTTTGTGAGGTTTGCGGACGAAGAAGCGGAGGTCTATTCCCGGACCGGCGTCGGCTAATAAATTCTTTCTTTTACGGCTCGGACGACTCGAAATAGCCGGAGGCTCGCAAAGCGAGAGAAGGCAATGTTAAACACATAAATGGATGGAAGACGGGGGGGGGGGGGGGGGGGGGCTATGCATGCTCGGCTGAGCTTGAGGCTCGCCCGCCTCTTTGGTGCATGCATGCCGTGTGAAGGCTCGCACAGAACATGGGGAGAGATGAATGCTTGTTTGTTTACAGGAGATTGCGCTTTTTTTTTTTCTCTTGTCTCTCGCGAGTGGCAGGTGTGCTTTTCCGGTCGCATCCCGAAGGAATTCCTTCGAGAAGCGTCAAGGCCGCGATTCCAATCGGTGAATCACTCGTAATATAGCCCAGAAGAGAAGCGATACTGGCCCAAATTCTTTACGTTATTACGTGCGAAGGATAGAGTGTCATCTCTTACTGCCTCGCATTCGCAACCGAAAGGGTAAAAACAAAAAAAATGTGACTCGCTTATGAAGCACTCCCAAATTATTTATAGTGACTTGTGTCCGCATTATCTTGCGTATATATTCCGCAACGTTCACCAGCCGGGTATGAAACGAAGTGCGTGTTTAGAAGCTGATTGATTGATTGATTGATTGATTGATTGATTGATTGATTGATTGATTGATTGATTGATTGATTGATTGATTGATTGATTGATTGATTGATTGGGTGAGTGTACGAGTGAGCGAGTAAGAAATAATATCATAATTTTGAGTCTCTGTGTCCCCTAACGACGATATGATTATGAGAGACGCCGTAGTGGAAGGCTCCAGAAATTTCGACCACCTGGGGTTCTTTAGCGTTCACCTAAATACAAGTACACGGGCCTCAAGCATTTTCGCCGGCATCGAAAACGTGGGCCACCGCGGCCGAGATTCCATCCAGCGACCTTCGGGTCACCAGACAAGTACCATAACCGCTAGACCACCGCGGCGAGTGAGTGAGTGAGTGAGTGAGTGAGTGAGTGAGTGAGTGAGTGAGTGAGTGAGTGAGTGAGTGAGTGAGTGAGTGAGTGAGTGAGGGAGGGAGGGAGGGAGGGAGGGAAAGAGGGGGAGGGGGGAGGGAGGGACTTAGCTCGAGAGTGCTCGAGTATTGATTGCTCTTTCGAGAAGCAAGCTCTAAGCAAAATATACTGTAACGTACGAATCGGCCGGTGTCGAACGCTCTCGATCCCAAGCAGTTCTTCATTTCTTTCCAACGCGAGCGTGAATAAAGTGAGACGCTTTGTGTAGTTTGCGCCCACGGCTTGCTGCTGGCTGTCTGTGCGCCGCCAGTCTTCCCCCGTCTCGGGAGTCCAACGGCGCGGGCCGTGCCAAAAAGTGAAGCATGCACGCATCGGTAACCCCGAGACGCCCGTCAGTCGGTCGCGCGGCCGTTCAACCCGAGGCACGCACGCCTGTCTAGCTGAGGCGCCGTCGAGAAGCCAAGGCAGGGAATCCGCCTCGAAAAGGGAAGCGGTCACTAGGCATTCCCAGACCGTCTAGTGGCAGCTGTGTGCACACCGAGGAAGTATATACATATTTATTTTTATTTACTTATTCAGGTACCCTAAAGGTCCACTCGGGGCATTACATAGGAAGGGTACATCAAAGAGAACACTATTTTTGGCACAGAAAGAATCATTGGTGGTGGTTAATACAGTGAAATGGTAAAGCAATTCGTGGAACATGGTAACAAGGCAAACGTTATAACGAGAGTAAGCAACGAACAAAGCAAAATTGTTACTGAAAGCGAACAGCCAGCGGGAGAAACCGCCACAGCAACCCACTTGTAGGAAAAAAGAAAGAAAAGAAAGAAAAAAGAAAGAAATACTAATAATAAAACACCACGGATTTCCTCTGTAGCTTTATCCTAGAAATGAGTGGATCACGCTCTCTCCCTTTCGCGAACCTTGCATAACCCTCCTTCGCAGTAGTGACTTGTCATATGTAGCATGGTGTGGTATAGTATCGTGTGCAACTGAAGGACAGTGTTCAAAAACAATGAGTCATCAGCCGGTATGGACTGCTTATATAAGTAATGTACTTATAACAAATGTCTTATACGTCACTCTCTTCGTCACCGTGATGACCAAAGTTCACGACAGGACTCGCATACGAAGCAAATAAAAAAAAATTGAAATTTCTTGCGACCGCAAGCAAGTAACATGTTCGTAATTATAACGATGTTGCGAAGAAAAATACGAAAAAACTGCATGCCATGATTTGAGGCCCAAGCAAGGCCGACAAGTCAAGTCTCGGCCCCTCCACAGTGACTCATATTATTGCGCGACTTCGACAGAGGCAATCGTGCCGTAACTCGAGCTCGTATCTCTGCAACTTGTAAATTCATTTATTGACATTTTTTACAACAAAAAAAAACAAAAAAGGAAAGAAAGAAAGATACAGACAGAGAAGAAGAGAAGATGCAGAGAGGTTAAGCAGGTGATTGCCCGTTTGCCTACAGGGAGTTAGAGTGAGGGCAGGAAACATGGACAGAAAACACGAGAGAGCAAGATCACGCGAATGCATACATCTGTGCATTGTCGTGTTCTCACGAGGTTCTTCGATGGGATGAAAGGCGCGCAACGTGCTCGCGACGAAAGAGGATACCCTTCGTCACTGTCGGTCGTGTTTGTCTGAAAGGAAGGAAGGATCGCAGTGACTGCGACGGATGAGCTGCGAGCGAACGTCTCAAAGAATGCGGAACGGGGGGGGGGGGGGGAGGCTCAACTTCGGAGCAAGGAGAGAAAGAGAGAGAGAAAGAGAGCGGAAAAGTCCCCGACACCTCACGGTTGAGTCCGCGGTGTAGGAATAGTTCGACTGCCTCAGCACCAGGAGTGACGCAACAGTCGAAGATGTCCGCTTGCACCCGAGGCGCAGTTTTTCTCGCGACTCATGCGAGCTCACGGAGCTTTCCGGGGCATTGAAAAGAAAGAAGTGCGCAGACAGAACCCACTACTGAAGAATGAGCCCATCGGAAATTCTCATTCGCGTTCGCCTTTAGGTTAGGAAAAGCTATTGCGTAAACATCACGGGCGGCAGTGCACATCGGTGACAAGGAGGGCACGGAAAAGTGAAGAAACATGAGCCCACAATGATGACGATGGTGATATCCTTCTTATAGTACTCGTACTAACACTGGGGGATAGGCCAAGAATTCGTGGCGTTGGGACGAAAACGCCAACAATTTTTATTGTTAGGCCAAGAATTGGAGTAATGAACTTTTCAGAAATATTTTGACATATTATGTAATGATAAAAAAATTAAAAGAAAAGAAATCAGATGAAGGACAGGCTGCAATAATTGTGCACTTGCGCAATCAGACCAGACAGCAGACTAGTTAACGGGAACGGAAGAATTGAAATAGTGACACTAGAACGTAACCCCAACCTCTTTTTCAATTATTTATTCTTTACTTTTATAATAATACCTATGAAAGTAGAATGTTTGTCTATTCTTCTGTGTCGTTCCTGTTACACATGCACAATCTCAAAGGAGATGCCAGTGTTCAAACTCTAGTTTCGTTGCTGAACTTCCGTTGAAAGGAATCCTTGCAACATCAGAGGAATGTGACCGTTACGATATGGAAAAGGTCTGAAATCCATCCCTCTCTTGTCACGTCGGACAGCATTATTTGTTTTTTTTTTTAATTCTATTTGCTTGCGTCAAAAGGGCGAGCATTCCCGCTGTGCCATCATCCCTTAATTGGCTTGACGTACTCACTTTGACGACCGCTAACTCAAAACTGTGGGGTTGACGACAAGTGTTATCGTTACTACGTATGCAAATTAGAAGCAAATCGCGCTAAGTAATTCGTCTTGCACGTGCACATGCTGGTTGTATTAGGCAGCGCGCGGTAGCGGTACACTGGTGAACCAAAATGTCAAAATTCAGACTATTACTGCAGGTTCTGCGCTTTGCTTTTCGATAACAATTATAGCGACGAAGCCGTGCAATCAGCATTAGAAAATAATTTTGCTGACGCAGGCAATCGGCTGCACCCCGGCACGATTTGCCGTTCGCTGCGAATGTCGACCAGTCGGATTCGACATTGATGTATACCGCGGATATGGGCATAAGGGGCCGTGTACTCACCTCCTCGGATTACGCGAAAGGCCAATTAGCCTTATCGCGTATCGCGTCAACGAAGGCGGACAAATCGGCTACAATCTGTGCGTCCACATGCGCAAAGTCATGCTATCCTCGATGGTCTTTTGTATGAGGAGGTTGAAGCATAATTGTGATCATAGACGTGTCATCAGTGAGTGCGACCGGCCAGTGAAAAAAAATCACCATCTCCCGCTAAAGGGGACCATGAGGTGATGCGAAGCAGCGTTTCGGTATGTCGAGCCCGCGTTTCAGAGGAGGAGTGGGAGTGCAGAGGGGAGAGGGAAAGTGGAGAGGGGACGGTTGAGGGGAGGGGAAAGGGGAGATGGGTGAGGGGGAAGGGAGAGGGGGAGAGGAGAGGGAAGAGGAGCGGAGGAGTGGATAGGGGGTGTGTGAAGAGGGTTTGCGCATGCGCAGTAAGGGTGGTCACGCCGCACACCACCACTGGGTTGAACTCCGCCATAAGATGCTTTGCATCTAAAACAGGCAAACGAAGGAAGCATTTCGTGACGCTTAGTTATGGGTGTTTGTAAAGAAGCTCGGTTTCTTAATTATGAGTTTTTGTAAAGAAGCAGAAGAGGACTATGAGGAAGAAGAGAACGAAGAGAGCGCGTGTTGGTTCATGCCGATGATAGTTATCAGGTCACGCCACGCGGCATAACGAAAAGCTTAACAACTCCGCTGTAAAGCAAACTTTAAAAAGCGGCGTTCGCGTGATAAGAAGTGCACGCATAAAATAGCCACACCAGATGGCTTTGGCGTTCGAGTCGTCTTAGGCGAATATATAAGGGACACTGAGAATTTTTGTTTCCAACTCAGAACAGCGTCGTCGGTGTGGTGTAATCGCAATCCGTGTCCGTCCCAACACCTCCAACAGAGGCAACTTTCTGAGCGGCGTGCTCTTGCAGCGAGAAGGCGTAAGCAGCCGGACGGGACGCCTGCAAACGCGCGAAGTCTGGGGAAGGATAGGATAAGGTTTTTTTATTATTATTATTTCAACTTTTTTTTTCGGCATGTTGGGTGCAGAGGCTCGGGGGAAAAAGGCAGCAGCCGAGTTCGGAAATAGCAGTCCACCGCTTCGTAAATAGCGGCCTCGTACGCGTGTGTATATATACCGCATGTGTCCCTCCTTGCGCGTGCGTGGTATTTGTAGGTGCGTGTATTCACCGAGAGAAGCTAAGTACCCTTAAAGCAGGCGCACGCGCGACCGCTTCGCTTCTTACTTCTTTCTCGAGCCCGCGCATTGTCTTTCTCGTTCCGTTCAGCGTTGCCTTGTTGTTCGCAGTCACACAGCCAAGTCGGTCTTTCGTCTATTCCTGTCACCTCTAGTTTCACTTTGCATCCTTCCAGGAGCACTCCTTCTCGCCCCTCTGTCGCTTCTCATTTACATACTTCTACGTCACTCTGTTTCATTCATGCTCCTTCGTCGCTCGCGTCGTTTATCTTGTTATCCCGAATATAATCCTCGCGTTTTCTTAACGCGAGGACTTTTTTTTTTCTCGCGAGGACGCGAGGAAATTTTTTTTCGGAGGGGTTCAACCATACTTCATGTATGTTCGTGCGTGCGTTTGTATGTGCGCGTGTATGTGTACGCAAGCAAAACTGAAAAATTCCGGGGGGTTTGAACCCCCCCCCCCCCCCGTGGCTACGCCCCTGCTCATGTATACGCTTTAGAAGTTATATATTGGAGCCCGCTCGTTGTCACCTATAGTAGCTTATTCTAAAGCCTGGCCTACAAAACTATACCGCTGCACTCGTTGGAGACGACTGAAATTTCGGGGAACGCCTTTGTTCACATTGTTAGGTCTGCGCACGTACCACTTGTACGCTTACTTTTTTTGCGTGGCTCGAGCACCGAGCGACGCTCTTGTTTCCAGAAACAACGAGACAGGTATAAGGACTGCCTCGTTCATAGTGGCTTTCAATCCTCGAATAATGCGCTTTCGTATTCAAATTTCTTGCGCAAGCCAGAATGCCGACTTGTTAAGAGCCGATTCTTTATCTCTGCTCTTACAACGAATATCGGATATAACGAACTAACTTTTGGTCCAGATCCTACTTCGTTGTAAGGAGCTTCGACTGCATATCAACTTCTATACCCACGTGTAAGTTTTCCCCGCAGAGCATCCCTATGTTTCAACAAGGTTGCAAGTTGCGCAAGTTGGAACAGGTCATTCATAATGGTACTGAGAGCGAACACGTACGAGACATAGGACAGACAAGAATCTTTGTTCTCTCGCCCGTCCTGTGTCTCGTGTTCACGCGCCATTATGAATCCATATATGTTTGCCAACTGCAGTGCCCGTTGTCATTGCGCGCGTCGATAGCGTTCAACGCGTGGCGCGATTCTCCCAGAAAGCCTGGTGCCGGGTTCGCACCGTCGCTCGCGGTGTCACGCGCGTCTGTCACCGACCGTGAACCAACACCTCCGGAAAAACGGGCGTTGACGGAAGAGGACGCCTTGTCCCTCCTCTTCTTCTTCTTCTTCCTCGCCTATACGTGCTCTCCGAGGTCTCGGCGTGCCATTCGCTTCCGCCGTGGAACAAGGCGACCCAGAAGACGACGACTGCGTGGGCCATTGACGTCACGACGTGGAAGGACGCGTCAAGCCAAGCTAAGCGAAGCCGTTTTAGCGTTTCATCGCCCCGCGGCAAGCGCGGGTCGGTCGGCTCCGACGTTTCCTGCTCCGTTGAAGTGAGCATTGCCGCACTCACCGTTAGGTCTAAATACCGCTTTTTGTTTCATTTTCCCTTCTGAACGCAAAAAAAAAAAAAGCTCAGGGCTCTCAGGTCTCTTAGTTTCAAGTCTTCAGAAAGGAATAAATAAATGAATGAATAAAACATTCATTGCGGAAATTGCATCGTCTACTGCAGTTATTGCTAGAGTGGATCGTGCGGGTCCCTATTCGGGGACTCGATCCGTTGGACCGAGCTGCAATCCGCGCCTGCTCCACGAGGCTCCGCTGATCCTCGAGAGCTGGGCTGGACAAAGTCCCCCCCAACGTCGTCTGCGTAATTTGAGCGATGCTTTCTATGAGACTGGCAGGACCAAACCATGCGAAACAGGTCAGCGCTGCTGTCACAGAATTTACACATTGCGCTAAATTGTTCTGTACCTATTTTGGCCAGCACGGCCGTGCTGCGCACGACGTGGTTTGGAACCCGCGCAGACTGGCCTCCTCTGCTTTACTAAGTTCCTTAGCGCGATGAGGGAAAGTTTGTCTTTGCAGGCGATATAGCCGCAGTATATCTGCTTATGTTCAGAAAGGAAAAGCTTTCAGGCTTGCGTCATCGCAGCGACCTCTCATGTACATAGCGAGTGAATGCTGTTTCAGGCGTGTATGCCCGTATGCAATGGTGAATGCAAAAGGATCGGCGTGTATACGTACCATGGAACTCGTGCCTTAGCTGCGCGATCTCGCTGCGCAGTTCCTCTTCCCGTGGACCCTCGACGGCCATGAAGACGGCGCCTCCGATGACCACGTACACGATGAACACCACCAGCAGGGCGAGCACCTCGCGCTTGCTCATCGTCACCGCCTGCGTCACATAGACAACGTCATCATACAAACAGGGTCGATCGTAGCACGCACTGTCAGCGTTAGCGGGTTGCGCGTTAGGCACTGATCGAGTGCTACTGCTTTCGCGGGCACTGAATAAGTCAGAGTCAATCGAAGTTTCGGAGTCCACGCGTTTTCCTTTTCCAGCTACGTCGTCCAGCTGCATCCTGAATAGATGTGTATGTTCCCTGTTTCCTGTTGCTGGAACGCGCCTTGGCGACATGTAGTGAACACACACAGCGCGACCACTTCGTCATTTGGCTGTTCGGGATGGGAAAAGTGTTCTCCCTCCTCGCTGGTCAGTTTCAGAGGGCGGGAACCGCGACAAAATAAATAAGCTAACGTGCTTCAAAAACTTGCCGTCGGCTGTCGTTTCATGGCTCTTTCTTGCTATTATTCAATGTATATTTCGTTTGTTTTCGTGTCACAAGTCCCATCCCTAACAATTTCATAGCTGAGCCCGAATGTACAGAATTGAGTTAATTGGTGACGAAACATATTGGTCTCAATGAAAATAGCATACACCGGGTTATTGCGCAACCCATTCAAAGCACACACAAGAGCGACTGTACCAACAACGTATATTGTGATTTTAATCTCAGGAAGTGGTCGTCCACGCCGTGCAGTTATCTCACGCCTCCATTTCCACACCCTTTCCTCTTCCCATGCACAGGGTAGCCAACCGGAGAATTTCTTTGCCTAGCATGTCTGTCGCTCCTTTATCTTTCTCTGCGTCACGCCGACTGTCATTCCGCACTGGCACCGTTCTAGTGGGTAAGGTAGGCGACAAGTGAAAAAAGCTCCCTCACGTCCTTTATCCCTACGAGTCACCGTTCACTAGGGCGCGCGCCTATCGCACGCATTTGAGGAACCTGTAGCATTGGGAACGCTTGCACGCCGATAAACGTAACCTTCGTGCATGTCCCCTTCATACTTGCACGGCTGACGCAGTTCACACCGGAACTCTCACGTTTCTACAATGCGCGCACAGTGAAACCCGTTGTCCAAAGTTAACGGCCCGAGTCGGTCGCAAACAACGCGGCGTCTTTCACAGAAGTCGAGAAGATGCTCCACCGCCAGTTCCTAGAGAGGCTGTCCTAGAACTCGCTGCCAGCATCCGCTACGCAGAGTTATCGCGACAGACATCGCGCATCTAAGCGATCTCGGTACTTCCGAGAAGCGAATGAACGCCTAAAGTATAATTACTCATCTCGCCACCATTTGATTATTTCTTCGAGGGCGACGGCACAGCTATGGAGATTATGTTCCTTGCGTGCCGTAGAAAACATTTATTTCAGTAATGACTCCGAAACCGAGAATCTAGAATGCAACTTATATCGTTGCATGGCGAGCAATGCGGAAGCTCAATTGAATGAAGGAAGGACGTACGCTATGGGAGCCCCGTTTACTGCATTTGGGTCGAACTTTCTTTCTTGATTACCATAAGGGCATCACATGTCCATCACAAAGCGACGAAACCACTTCAACGCTTCTTTAAGGACGTTGACATTCGTGATGAGTATACATACTGACTGGACTACATCGTACGTCTATATCGTGTGTGTGCCTCGTACTTCTTGTGTCCCAGACATTCGCGAACTTTGTTACGGGAAGATTCAAACTTGAACCCACCAAACGCAAGACTTTGTCCTCCTTTTTTTCTATTTTGTATTTTACACTAATAAATCAAGTGAAAAGGGGGGCTTGTGGCTGTTTGGTTGGCTGATGGCTGGTTGTACAATGCACCGAGCACAGTTCGCCAGCTGAGCCTCCGCTGTACACTGCGCCGGTGTATACATAATCTTCATTACAAGACAAAATACTTCGTTTACCTTTGCTTCCATAAAGAAAAGGTCATGCTTTCACACAGAGTAGATTGTTATGAGAACGGATGAATAAGCTACAGCCAGAGGCAATGGAATTGCCTCCATATTTCAGGACTATTGCATGATTGACGTCATTAAAAAAGTTGTCTAGGAATGCGTAAGTATTCATCAGCTATAGCTATGCATAATGTAGACAAAATTTTGAATAAAATTTGGATTTGAATTGACAAAGGACACTATGGTTCACAGCCTCTTCGCTCCGTTCGCAGGACCCATGGCACGAAGTGATGCCCCGAGTTTAGTTTTTACTCTCCCATGGGATTACAATCTATACCTTACAATGCGCCTACAGATATGCACCTTCTTCGGGGTGGTGTTCTTCAAGCAAACTGCTCTCACCTAATGCTGTATTTGGCCATCCCCTCTCTTTTTCCAGTACAGAAACGGTCCACAATATCCAGCAGCATGAATACTAGTGTCTCTTTCGTTCATTTGTTCTCGTGCTCTGTCGCCCGGAATTCCTGCAAAAGTTATCATTTCACACGCGTGTTCCGCGAAACCGTGTCCCGTATAGACACAGGGACAGGCAGTCGCATTACACGGGGCCCTATCTCTTCGTATAAATGCACTAGCGGAGGCCAGGGCTGCGGTTTGCGACATCCCGGGCCCGGGGTTGAGATGCGGGGCCCGATATACGAGTCGCTATAGCGCCATGGGCTTCGCCGACCCAACCCAGTTCATAAATATAACCTCATTGCTCGCTGGTGGCTGCCGCTTTCTATGCGCTCACTACTGTCACATCCCTGGCTTGCCTTTTCCCGGTTCCCACTTGTCTGGGAATCAAGACGACGATGGGTAACGCCTAGATCTATGTGTTGAGGAGCGAAAGACATACAGGAGAGCAGGGGTGCGACCTTGTAATGGTTCAGTTTTTTAATAAGAAACCGGGAATTCCTCGGGGTGGATGGTGTAGCGCGAGGTCGCGGGTTCGATCCCTGGCCACGACAGGGAGTGCGTAGTATAAGAGCGAACCAATGCACTCACTAGCCTTCTTCAATATTAAAAAAAAAAAAAATTTTTTTCTAGTAACACCGAACTTGAGAGAGCACGAGAGGGAGAGATTATTAGAAGGCGGAGAGGTCGGTTTGAGCTAGTACGATTTGGTCTGCTACTCAGCGCAGGGAATACAGGAAAGGGGTAAAAATATTGATGAGCTATTCCCATCATCATAAATGATGGAAGAGGTGATGCGCATGCGCAATAGCCGTGTAACATAGCGGTTTCGCTACTGTTTAGTGTCCAGTCCAGTGCTCTTGGGGAAACCTGTAACTGCTCTTGTAGTAGTTCTTGACACTGTATGATTGCACAGTGGGGGCTTAGTGTTTTCGATTCTGATGCCTGCCAACGTTAGTGCGTTTTAGTAGTGACGGTAATACCGTACGGTAAGTACGGTAATACCGAACCGTCGTCGTCGGCATGTAGCTTTTTTTAGTCTTCAAGACCTCTCATAAAGTTTGATTATCTCTTAAAGTTACCATGCTCAATAAGTAGCGCGCGCGGCCAAGAAAAGGTTTTTAAAAAGCTGCGTGCTGTTTTTTAAAAAAAGCCACGGTGTTTCGGTACATGCCGTACGGTATTACCGTCACTGCTGAAGCATCATGGTGACATCCAGCGCCATCCGTTGATTTGATAGACCTGTCGCAAGGAGCGCCGCTTTTCAGTGTCCACTCAACATCGGCTGCCCCAGGTCCGGTCCGTTCTACCAACCGGGGTCATCGACACGCGCAGAGTCAACGCGAACGCTATACCAACAAAAGCGAGGACCGTTTGTTTTCCTCTTATCACGCACGCGCGCGGCACGCAACACCAACTCCTCTCCATGCCATACGCCGCTCACACGCACGCACACACACGGGAGTCGGCGTTCGGTGCAAACAAACAAATCATCTTGATGCACGCTTTGTGTAATTCGAGTCACTCCTCGTTTTCCCACTTCCATCAGCAAAAAAGAGCGGCAACAAGCGGTGACGGCGAACGGGAAGAGCTTAAAACTCGATCCCGCACTTCTTCTCTAAGCCAACACGAAGAGATGCGAAGGACGCATCATGGGGGTCTTGTAGAACGAAACAAAAACATGCACCCCCCCGCTCTCCACGCTTCACTCTTTAATCTTCGAGAAGTCAAAATAAAGAGGCCAGCCGACGCCGCCTGAGAGAAAAGAAGAAAAGGAAAGGGGAGGCGGATGAGGGAGAGGAGGAGATGATAATTCACGTCACCACTGACGTCACTACTCAGCGGGGGGCCTCCCCGAACCTTGCGTCCGCTCGTTTCCTTGCGCCCTCTTTATTCTGTCGCCGCCGCCGCCGCAACGCTGGTTCCTGTCAGAAAATGGCCAGACAGGAAAGACAGCAGGAGCTGTATATTAAGGACGTGCCGTCTTATCTCCATGCGTGTATATAGTCGTTGCCTTCTCTATTTAGAGCGATGTTCTTGATGGCACCTTCGGGGACATGTTGAAGATGCTTATGCAACGGGCCCTTCGCTTTTTCCCTATAGTAACAGGCGAGAGGGTTGCAACCCTTTCGGTTCCGGGCGAGCGAGCGCGGAAACCGTGGCCACGCGTTTGGTTCCGAGAAGTGGTGTTCGTGGTGCGGATGTAAATATTTCGCGCGTGTTACCGTCCCGTCGCCTCAGCGTCTATGTATGGATGTACGCAGAAGACCTCATTTAGTGAAAAAGTCCGTGGAGACGATTCCGCGTTAAATGGCCATCGATTCCATGGTTGACGGCGACTCCCAAGACCCTGCATGGTCTGGAGGACTCGTTCTGAGCTGACCAATGCGGCCTCCCACATGTCCAGAGAAGGATCACGCATAATAGTGTCGCAGTAATAAGGTAGCCTGAATAAAAACTTTTCAGAACATAGACGCTCATTAGAAGGCAACTAGTACTCGCACATTGCTCGACATTGTTCTGAACAAGGATGCCCCTTATCTTTGGTAATACCATTTGTATTTTTCACTCATAACAATCAGGTTACTAGAGGGACCTGACTGTTATGCGTGACTGTTATGTACGCGAAGGTACACCCTCGCATTTAAAAAGTAATTTTCTTTTTCCTTCTCTGTCGCTCCTACTGCCCGTGCTCTATTTCTAACAGCGCACTTTTTACAGCGAAAGCTGTTACACGGCAGCTGCATAATTAATTATGTAAGCGGCCGTGGCTGTTATGAGATCACAACAAGAGCCGATCTTGGCGCCGTAACTGTCCGTCGCCGGTGTCCGTAACCACTATCGCCTGAAATAAAAAAAAATAACGGGATAGAAAAAACAAATACCCAGGATCGGACAGGATTCGAACCCGGGCCCCCTGCGAGGCAGTCGAGTATTCTACCACAGAGCCACGCCGGGGCTCGAAACACCTTCGCACAAAGACCCTGTACAGGCGTCATGTCGGGCAAGGAATCGCGTTAACGTGATATAGCGTAGTAGAAGAGTAAAATAACAATCAGGCGGTCACACAGTGCGAATCGCACAACAAGTCGGTCGTTGAATGCGTCCAACGCATTACAAAGGTGAATGACATAATGCAGCGCTAAAAACACACACACCACAAAGTAAGGAACACAAACCGACGGGACAGGCGCTACTCACAACTTTAATGAAACTACAAGATTGTGGCACATATATACACATCCCACATCAAAGAGAAGAATGATGATTGCGTCAGTCAGACGTCAGTCTTCCTGTACAATGCGGAACACAATTTTTTCAAATCTTTGATATGATACGCCCCCTATGGTTTGTGACGTTGCGTTTGCGCATTGGGATGTGTATATATGTGCCACAATCTTGTAGTTTCATTAAAGTTGTGAGTAGCGCCTGTCCCGTCGGTTTGTGTTCCTTACTTTGTGGTGTGTGTGTTTTTAGCGCTGCATTATGTCATTCAGCAAGCACCAACTCGCCCAACAACACGTTCTTCTGCATTACAAAGGAATCAGCCATAATTCTCAATCGTCATCAGCCACAGCACAAAAGTGCACATAATGCGTTACAGATGTGTAACGGGTACCACGCTTCTCTGCAGTGACGAATAATGGTATACAGTGGGGTGCTTCCACACATCACAAAAATTGATGATGATTTATGGCGCAGTGGGTACTACCTTGCAAGTGTACTTGCATTAGTTAAGAGAGTTTACAACGGCCTCTAGAAAGGCCGCTCTTCCAGTTTTCGCTGTGACTGTGCTGCGTGTTCGGCGCAGGCCTGGCGATTTTTTTTTAGCTATTAGCGTACTTTATTAGCAGTGTATATGATTGATTATGAGCCCGCGAGAGGGTCGCACCCCGTGTCTTCCTTTCGAAACGTCTGCATACGCGCAGTGCTCTCGGAGAGCACGTGGATATGCTTAGCCCTTTCGCCGAGAGCTTGGATGTGCGCTACCGGTTCTCCTTGTCGCGGGCGTCGGCGCCGCTCCACTTCAGTTTGATGCACACCCGGTGAAGTGCCTCCGTCATCGGCGCTATTGTTGTATCGCGGGCGCCTCGCCGAGTTTCCGGTAACTGCGTACGGTCTCGCTATTTTGTTGTCGCTACTGCACTCCCACACCTTTCCGTTCGCTGACCACTGCGTTTTCATCCGGGCCCGCTTCCGTCTGCGCTTGTTTCTTCGTGTGCGTATACAGGCGGCTCCTGAGTGGCTGCACCGGTATTTCCATAACCCTGCCCCGGGTGAGTGATCCTGAGCCACGGGGCTGAAATGGAACAGCTAAAGAGAAACGGCGCGACGTTTGTGACACACAAAGAAAGGATCCCTCAATGTGACATTTTCGAGAGTCACTTCCTATAGATATATGACAATATGTTGTTCGATGTGATCAAATAAAGAAGTGAATGAAAGTCACGTGGTCCTTTGTGCATTTGCCTAAGATGACTTGAATGCAAGTCGCCTTCTTTTTTTTTATGATCAGTCGATTGTATTGATACCACTCAAAAGCTTTCCGCAGCCAAAGCGGTTTCGCACTGCCTCCGAGATCGGAGGAATTGGCAGCTTTCAGCACCTCACGTGGTTTTGCAATGCCTCCGTGATCGGCCCACCTTTGATAAGCGACGACGTCGCGTGATGTGACGTCGTGACGACGTCACAAATTTTGTCGAACCGCGACGTCATAACATGGCGATGTTTTTTTTGCATCCCTCGTGTTGACGCCGCCGACGCCGACGGTCATTTTGCGCACTTGATGAGGCATCTAAGGCTTTCGCCTTAATAACAGTACTCGTAAATTCTTACTAGTCTATGCAATACAGATCGTCGGCGGCACCATTTGTCCTTCCTTGCGACGTATCAGTGACGTCAATTTCATGCCGCCGCGAACACGCGCCACATAAAACAGGCAGCGAAGGCGGGAGACAGTCGTGGCGTCATCAATCACGCGTAGCGAGCCCCGAGCTCTTTGACGCCGTGAATAGCAGGCCCTGGGCCAACAACTCGTTTTATTGCCACGTCTCGCTAAGGTCCAGACTGTGCTCTACATCTCAGGCGGCTTGTCCTTCGTAGGTCAGCTGACGCATGCAAAGCGCCGATTGCGAAACGTTTCGCAGGTTGCGAACGTCACAAATCATTTTTCGAAGCGAACAATGTGGCACGCGAATCCTTCTTGGCGATAGCCTGAGGACAGGTAGAACTGCATTTTGAGAGATGCCCCAACTCAGCATGTACATGTACGTCATGCCGTACAGGACTGGAAACACGTGGTGTAATTTTTATGCCATATATCTTTTTAAGCTCACTGCGTGCCGTACACAAGATGAATGACAAGGATGACATTACGTTAGGGCACACCGGTCTTTACCCGGCCTTGCGTGGTGCATGAATACGGCAGAACCACAATTTCGACAACGTATAGGACGACCTCCGCAAAAGTTGTCTCCCTCCTTGAGAGCCGGGTAAGATAAAAGCTCACGGAGCCTGAGACGACTCGACGACGAGAGCCATCTTCTTTTTCTTCTCGGTCGGCGTATTGTGAAACATGTGTATCTGTGAAATATATGAACTGTGAAATGTACGATGTACCTGTGAAATATATTCATCTTCCGCGCACCAGCTCCCGCAGCACCAACAACGAAACCCGAACGGAAATTAAAACACGAGAAGAAAGCAACTTTCGTGCTAGAGGAGGCCGAACCCTCAGCACACGCTTAAGTCGCAGACGTTTCGGTAGACTTTGAGCATCGATTGAGCCGCAAGCGCAGAGGTGGCCAATCGTGGTTGTGGCTCGCCACAGTTTTGTTTCCTAATGTTTCATCCAGGACATGTGTAGTAGCTTACGGAGCGTAACTTACGGAGCGTACCACGTAGGTTTCACTAAGTGGAATATTTTGTACAAAAACTGGTCAGCCTAAGTATTAGTGACAGTGCGAGAACACCAGAGGGGACAGAAGGAACAACTGCGTATGACGACTGCTCTTTTCCCTCTTCCCTAGTGTCGGGTAGCCAACCTGGCTCAGCCTTGTTTGACCTCCCTATCTTTTCTTTTATCCTCCTCCTCTCTCTCTCTCTCTCTGTCCTCGTTCTTGCTTGCGCTTTTATTAATTCTGATGCATGAGTCACCAAGACGCCCAGTTGTACACTCTTCTTGGTCGGCTTACTTAAAAGGGACATTAAAGTGAAACAATGAATCGGTTTAGATTCACGAATTTTACTCTGAAAACTCTAATGTCGTTAACTGCACCATCATAACTTCGAGGTGATGTTCTTAGTTTTAAATATCGCGCCAAAATCTCCGCGCGTGACGTCACGGATTTCAAAGTGTATTTTTCGTACTTTGGCGACGTTGGCCCCATCAGAGGTCAATGTACTTCATTATTAACAATTAGGAACGACGTAGGTCTTAGTAGACGCCGTCAAAGTGTATGACGTCATGGCGATTGGTGCCGGAACGTTAAGGTGGCGTCGCCACCCTCATTTCTTTTTTTTTTTTGCCAGTTTTCTCAATTACCAAGCGTCTTCTCGCGGTAAGCGTGATTATTCCTGTATTGTGAAAGAGTAACTTACTAATGCGAGAAAAATCGGTTTTTCTCTTCAGCGGAGCTAGATTCGGCTGGCCTGCTCTCTTCCGTCCCCATTCACCGTGGTGGATACGAGTCGTGCGGCGGATTCCACAAATTCACACCTGTCTCCCGTCCATCTCGTGACGTCCTGAATTCCTCTCAACACGTATACGTACGTATGCTCCTGCGTGATCCACTAACCGTCTCAGCGCCCTAGTCGCCAACACGGGGTTCCGGCCCCCCGGGCTCATTTATTTACGTCGCTTTTGGATCACACGCTCTACATCGCCCGCGCATCTCTGTGGCGACAGCGTAATGTAAGACCTACGAGCCTGAACCTTGGCCGCAGCCCTATACCGTGTGCGTGTATCTACGTGAGTCCTCGTTCCTCGACACTGATCTCATCAGCGGAGCAGATCTGGGTCTTGCCCCCTCCCCTTCCCCCATCACCTCTCGTATTTACCTGGCATCACTGCGACCTCGCTTGCAAACGGTTTCGTCGACACGTGTCTGCGGAGATGTGTGCCAATGCCTCGATAGCGGCAAGGGCGCAGTTGCTGCATTTTCGCAACCTTGTACGAAGAAAGAACTGATGAGTACACGTCGAGTGGAATGCGTGACTGCAACGGTCCGCAGGCGGAAACCGCCCCGCGCCTGAAATCGTTTACATATATATCGAGGAGATGCAATCCCGCGCTTTAGCGTTGTTCTATTCATCACATTGCTGCCGTATAAAAAGCAGCCTCGATGTGCTTACCGTCTTGTCCGGCCCGAACGTATATACAGCGTAGCCAAACATAAGTTGCTATGTGCGCTTTTGACGACTGTCGCACTCGGCGGTATTGACGCGGGGTGGTGCATTCCAGTAAGCGGGCTAGTTGGTCATTCGAACACTCACGCATCACGGCCGGGCGAAAGATCAAACAAGGGACGCATACAGACAGGACACGTGCCTGTCCTGTCTGTATACATGTACGCGTGTCCCTGGTATGTTTCGCGCAGTCACGAGGGATTGGTACATTCGTTCGAATTTTTTTCAGGCTTCAGCGACCATTTCTCTTGTTGCTTTTCGTTTTGACAACTCGGAAGGAAGGAAGGAAGACGACTCGTGTCTATATGGACGCTGTTACACTGACGTGCATCGCACGTGCTACGAGGTTCCGGCTGCCAACCGACGAGTCATGTAATGTACTGCGGTTATCGCGAACAACCAGAACACCAAAGTCCATAGAATGTACAATTTATGTACAGGACACCTTCAGTGCAGTGCTGGCATACCTACAGTAGAGCCAAAACGCCCCACAAACTACGGCCATTTCGCGCCTCGAAAATTCAAAGGTTCATGGCCTCATCGACTGCCCGTACGGAAGATCAAGCGTTGGTGCCTTCCGGCAGAAAACATGGTTGCACGAGCACACATTCAGTGTATGTTCGATTGGTGCGCGTGTTTGAACCACGTAGCGGTTTGGACCCACAGATAACTGTACTCTCTTCTCCCTTTATCTTCAATCCTCGCCTTCCCCACCCTCAGTGCAGGGTAGCAAACCAAATAGTACGACCTAGTTAAACTCCCTGCTTTATTTCATTCCCCTATCTCACTCCCCCCCCCCCCCCCCCCTCTAGCTCTCTCTCTCTCTCTCTGCATGGTCTATAATGAGAAGCCACACGCCATGCGCGGATGGCTAAACAGAACAGGCTAATATGAACATCACAAGATGGCGTCAGATTTTTCAGTCTTCAAAATACAACCTTCAGTAAGGGCACGCAGACGATCCTCTTTTATTAATCGACGGACGCGGCGCTACCATAAACACGCTCATTGATTCGCGCTTTACTTTCAACAGTCGTGTCTACTACCTTCGTTTACAAATCTACACTTCGCTGTGATCTGGAACACACGGTGGAATTGGCGGCCGAAGTTACACACGCGCGAGCTATTGTCAGGTAGTTTCCAAAAGATGTAGTATACAAATCGAGTTCATCGGTTTGGAACGCCTGTTCTTCCGTTGGCTCGACCACGCTGTGACGTCACAGTATCACAAAAGTTAGGGCGACGATTATACAGCGAGGAGTAGTGCTCCTCCACTCTCTCGCCACTCCTCCTCCCCTCTCTCTCTTGCCCGCCGAAAAATGAACGACGACTGTCAAGCGTCTACCACTCCAACGCGTCCCAGGTTAGAATTCCTTTCTCCTTGCCTTCGCTGTGCTTACCCCATTGCCTTCCCCAAAACACCAACGTTGAGGTGTCCACCAATATGTGAGACAGCTTCCACGCGCCCCCCTCCCCCCCTCTCCCCTCCCCATTCTTTTTGCTTTATAACCACATCTTTTTCCTCCTTGTTTCTCGAATCTTTGTTCAGGTGAGAGGAAATGCCTCAGTTCTTGCAGCAGAAGCCCACGGCTCGCTGCTTTTGCCGCTCTCAGCGGGATCTGCTGCTGTTGCTTCTTGCTGGCTGCGGTCCTAGCCAGGAGACGGTTTGTATGCCGGATGGGGGGGGGGGGGGGGGGGGAGGGGGAAGCAGACGGTCTTGGGGGAGAGGGTTGGGCGCTAGATGGAGGCTGGATGGGGAGGGCGCAGGCCCGGAATAGTGCTCCCGAAAACGACCGTCGTGAGTCGGCGCTAAGCTGCTCCGTCACCGTCGTCGCGCTATAGGAAACCCCGCGCTGTGTGGGACAACCCGCTTGTCGAACGACGTGTAGCAGCGTCGTACCGGAGGAAACGTCCGCGTATTCCCGCGGCGAAGCGTTTCACATATGCACCGATATATGCAGTGTGTGTATTGTAACATTCTCCAATGAAACCAACAGACACATAAGCCAAGATCACGTGCCACGTCACCCGCTCTGGCAAAAATAGTGTTACACACTCGACGTCTTGGCTAAGGGTGGCGCTAACTAACACTCCCAGGGATTAAATGCACAGAGATACCCAACAGGGTGGATGAGAGAGCGCCCTCTGTCGTAGCACAATTGGTAGAGCATCGGACACGTAACTCGAAGGTTGCGTGTGCGGAACCCACCGACAAGAAAGGCTGCGTTTTCGTCCACTTTAATTCATATCAGTTGAGGTTACAATAATTACGCTGCACTTAAAAAGCACAAATATTGTCCCCATATGCTTTCCTTGGCTTAAAGGGGCCCTGCAACACTTTTCGAGCATGCTCAAAAAGCGCTGCCGATCGGTAGTCGAGGCTCCCGAGAACACGCGAGCCAAATATTATAGCGATGCGCACGGCCAGGAATTTACAATAAATTCTCAAAGTCAGCTGAAAATCGCTCCCTCTTCTCTCGACAAATGATGTATTAGTCCGCAAAATATGACGCGATTGTCGGCAGTTCCACCATTGGCTGATGTTATAATCACGATAACACCCTCATTATTACTTTCGTTGTTAATTTTGAGTTCGATAAGTAGATAATATGTATGTTTATATTCTGTTATCGCGTTAAAAACACCGAACAAACATTAATATTAGCACTTCCGGTCTCACCGACAGCTCGTCTGCTCGTAGTTGCGTGGTTCCGTTTTCTTCGCCATGCGCAGTGCCGAAAACGTGAATATTTCTGTGCTTTTTACCATCGCCGGTTGCCGTTGAGAGTGGCAGCCGTTCGAGTGTTGCCGCGTCAGCTGGGAACTGCATCGTCGGCACGTTCTCACGACCGACCGAGGCAGCCGTGCAGCATGTCTCCGATAGCAATGCTGGCGTCCGGTAATGGCGGCGCTTCGGCGTCGTCTGCCAGTGCCGTCTTACGAGGCGGTGTATCGGAGTATGGGCCGAAACCGATCTCAGCTGTCATTCGTTCCAAACGAGCGCGCAGGTTTGCTTCCATGGTTGGCAAAGCGATGAAAACACTACGGCGTTCGAGGTGCACACCCAACATTACCAAGCCGACGCGCAGTTTTCAAGCACGCGCGATACTCGGTGGGCTCCGCCGCTCGACGACGACCGCGCGGGCCGACCGGAAGTGGTGCCACAGACCACGTGGTTGCGCCGAGACGCCAGAGAGAAAAAAATGAAGAAAAAATTTCCGCCGGCGCTCTTGGGCGGAGCCTCGCTCGTCTGCGCTCCCCCCTCGACTCGCTGCCTAGCTCTCCGCGCGCTCGCGGCGTTGATTTGAGGGAGAAAGCTGCGGAACGTGATCTCTATAATTTGGTAATACCACTTAGACTTGACGGATTCGAAAAATTTTTGTGGCATATGACTCGTGAAGAGTCATACGTCAATAATGAGACTATTCCAATATAACTAAGAAAGGTGTTGCAGGGCCCCTTTAAATGTCTGTTGAAGGACGAGGACCCCTCCCAATGATCACTCTTTCACGCGCAACCTTAATTAATTTTATCACCCGTCATGGTGGTCTAGTGGTTATAGCGCTCGACTGCTAACCCGAAGGTCGCGGGATCAAACCACGGCATCGGCGACCGCATTTTCGATGGAGGCGAAAATGCCTGAGGACCGTGTACTTAGATTTAGGTGCACGTTAAAGAACCCCATGTGGTCGAAATTTTCGGAGCCATCCACTACGGCGTTCCTCGTAATCATATCATGGTTTTGGGAGGTTAAACCCCAACAATCGTTATTTCCATTTATGTCGTAATTGGTATACTATTGTTAAAGCATGCAAGTAATGACCCGTATATCTTCCCGTTAGCTTCAGTGTATGTTCGTTTCATTATGTTATCCCTAAAAGAGGGGCCTTTAAGGAAATAGACTGACCCGCCCTGACCTGACCTCTTTTCAACAAAGCAAAATGGAGGCCGGACAGACCCATCATTGCTCTCGCGCCCACCGAGCACGCTTAGTCACCGGTCAAGCGACGGTCATCGGCTCAGCTCGAGCCGGCGTAGTAGCGGTAAAAAAGCGGCGACGACCCTTCCGGTGTGACTAATAGGTCCTCCACCTTGGCCTGCCGAGACATGCCGTCTCCGCCGAGGGGCTCGACTCGGCGAACGTGCGGGAGCGAGCGAGCGCGACTCTACCTCCTCACCCTTCGCCCACTAAGCGATGCAGGAAATTGCGTGCAGCGTTACGCAAGGCTCAGAGATCCCTGCCGTCCCTAAGAAGCACAATTTCTTCCTCGTCAGATTTTTTTTTATCGAAAGCGTGCCCTTAGGCATAGTTGAAAAGGGTGTCAAAGAACAAAAGAAGCATGTGTTAGAAAATTAATATAAAAAGAAATATTTTTTTAAAGCACATATCTTGTAATAGCTGTCCTAGGTGACGAAGGCCCGTGGTAGCTGGGACAGGACCTTTCTTTTCCCTACCTCCCATCTCTTATAGGACGGCAAGTAAGCTTATAGGATGGAATATATTCTGGCTGACAATTCCGCACATTAATAAAAGACCTTCTCTCCTCCCCCCCCCCCCCCCCACTCTCTCTCTGGTGTCCGAAATACACGAACAAATTTGATTGCTGCACGAAGCAAATGAGTGGAAGACCAATAGCCCGTGGATCCAGCGATCAAGATCGGGTGGTCGGCCAGGCCTGAGGCCGGTTGCGCGGAGCTTTATTCCTCTCAATCTTTATGCACGCAGTAGTGCAAGCCAAATTCAAAAGTGAGTGCATAGGTAAAAAAAGGATCAGCTTCAGTGGCCCGAACTGTTGTTTTCTTAGTTCCTTCCAATGGCACCACAACAACTGTAACCTGAATTTTAAGGCGAAAGCCTTAGTTGCCTCATCAAACGCGAAAATTGACCATCGGCCTTGGCGGCATCGACACGAGTGACACTAAAAAATCGTCATTACGTGATGACGTTACCGTATGTATTCATCGTGACGTCAGAGATCGTCAAAACTGGTGACGTCATCATACCTTCACAAGATGACGTCATCGCATGACGTCGTCGCTTGGTCAAAGGCGCGCCGATCCCGGAGGCACTGCAAAACCACGAGAACGTGCAGAAAGCATACAATGCCTCCGATCCCGGAGGCAGTGCAATGCCACATTGGGTGGAGAAAGCCTTCGGAGGGAGGGGAGGGGGTGATCAATACAAGTTCCTGAGAAGGAGAAAACGAAGATGGCCTTCGCCTTCGAGTCGTCTTAGGCGAATGCATAAGGGATATCGCGTGACATTTTGTTCTCGACGCACGCTGTGCAGAGACACGAGAAGAAAAATTCAGGGAGATTAGCGGGACGCATATCCGGTTTGTTATACTGAGAGGGGCTATATAAAGAAAGGCGGGAAGATCCACCAACGCGAGCCCCACAACTTGGGACGCGAATGCGAGAAGCGCGGAAGAGTTATAGTCTATACGCGACCGGTGCGAAACCGAGACACCCACGCACTTCTGCCGTGCGCCCAACTGCATAGCTGAGTGCGTCTTGCACGCACTTGGTGACAGCCAGTTTCTCACTTCGGATCGCGGGAACGGCGTCCTGTTTTCTTACGTGATATTTTTTATTTGTTTCTGATATAAGGAACCGCCTGTGGCATCAGACCCATATAATATTAATATCCGGGGTTTAACGTCCCAAAACCGCGATATGATTATGAGAGACGCCGTAGTGGAGGGCTCCGGAAATTTCGACCGCCTGGGGTTCTTTAACGTGCACCTAAATCTAAGTACACGGTCCTCAAACATTTTCGCCTCCATCGAAAATGCAGCCGCCGCGGCCGGCATTCGATCCCGCGACCTTCGGGTCAGCAGTCGAGCGCCATAACCACTAGACCACCGTGGCGGGGCGCATCAGACCCATAGTTCGAGAAGGATGGCAGTCCGCACATTTTTGTAATTACAATTCTGTTATTCACTCATTCTGACCAGTTCAGTGCGTATTACCGCCGGGTTCGGCTGCTATATAGCTGTTACAGTGAAACCCAAATCCATTAACTTTCTGACCTTCGTAATAGAGAAATCGCAGTAGTATTCGAAATATCACTCGATTATATTTTTTTCGCGGTACCGACCATACAGTGCGTGCATATTACGCCGGACCATTTCTAATGCAGTAGCACTGCACTCCACTTAGTATGATGAGTGGCGCGGGCAATCCACACCGACCGCAATCTACCGCATACGCAACGGTTATTTCAGTTTATTTGCGCCAACTTGCCGAGGTGAAAAATGATGCGATTGCCACGATGAATTGTGGCGGCAGCTACGTGGGGCAAACTTTATCGAACGGTATTAACCGAAAAACGAGGCAGCTACACAAGTACTTGGACACTGAAGCAACGTCAGCTTAACCTTACTCTGAGGTAGTGACCCGGTGAAGTCTTGAAACGTTAGGTTAGCCCTTTTCTTGCGATAACTACTGAAGCGCCGGAATTAATCGATGTCGTCGAACCATCATCATACGTGTGGCAGTGAAAGCGCTTTCGTACTGGGCCCGTATTCGCAAAAACGTTTTACGCTAAAAATTTTTTCGTAAGAGAATATTTGAGCCAATCACGATGCGGGACATATCATTAGCGAAGCCGGCCGTCCAATGGGAAAACGCACTTACGGAGGTGAGGTTTTGTGAATTCGGTCGCTGGTTTCTGCTCGGGCCTTTGACTGCAGTCTGCTGTCTGTGCACCAGCTCATCTTCGTAATGCTCTTGTTTTGCTACTTGTCCTCTTTTGCTATCATCGATCCCCCAGCCTTGCGTATATCCAACCAGCCAATTTCCTGGCTAACGTCCCAGCCTTCCACTTTATCTTTCGTCCTTACCTCTCTCTGACATTCCAGATCCTTTAATCCCTCGTTATACAATGTGTGGGTACGTGCTATCTAGATATGTACGAACGCAAAGTCTCGAGTTGGCTCTCGTAAAAGTTTCATTGATACGCACACTCGAGGCGCATTCTTAGCGTCGCCGTCGGTGTCGCCGTCAGGTTCCGTATTTCTTTTCTCCCCCTAGTTCTATTGCCCGCTTTGTGCCGCAAACAATCGTTAGCGTGCAGCCTCGCGAACTACGGACGCTCGATTAGTCGACGGCTCTTAGCTTAAACGGCGCTGCACTGTTCTTCTTGCGACAAAGTGGTGGAATTGCGGCAGGGAGCACAAGTTGGCGAGAGGGAGCACCGGAGAAATAAACAGCGTGCACCCTCCTCCACCAACAGCCGCGGAATGATGCGCGATGGCGGCGGAGGAGGAGGGTTGTTTTGCTCGGCTGTGGTGCTATATAGGATAACGAAGCGCTTATTATCCACCGAAGGCCGACGCTCCTTAGAGGCGGGAGAAGAGAGGAAGACCGAGATGCCGCCGTAGCGACGTCCCGGAAGAAAGAAAGAAAAAAAAAAAAAACGCAGAGAGCGACGGAAGCGAAACTCGACGCAAATCGAGGAATGGTTTTCGGGCGCTCCATAAACCCCGCCGCCGTCTCTCTGTTTTTGCTGGCTGCGGCCGCAGACTCGCGCTTCTATATACAACACACACACACACACACACACACACACACACACACACACACACACACACACACACACACACACACACACACACACACACACACACACACACACACACACACACACACACACACACACACACACACACACACACACACACACACACACACACACACACACACACACACACACACACCTCTCTGGGCGACCGCTGTGCAGAGCCTGCTGCGGGATTCATTGGGCGCAGCGCCGCCCGACGGACGGTCCGTTATTAAACACACACCCGGCGTAACCCCTTCCCTTTTTAATGCCTGTTTAGCCTCGCGTCGAGTCGGCCGGGGTTCAACGATCCAGTTCACGGTCAGGAGCCCGTGCGTGCGGTTGCGCGTTGACCTTCCGTCTCTTGTCTTTTGATGCGCTCTTTTTTCATTTCCTTCTCGCCGAGCGCAGAGGCTTCGAGCGGTATAAACTTCGCGGTGAGTGAAGCCGCTCGTGACTATATATTTTACGGCGCCGTGTGGTGGCTTCCTAGAAGACACGATAGACGACTTCCCATGCAGTGGGCTTGCTTTTTGCTGCTTCAGCTCCTAGCCCGCTACTGCCGACGCCGCCTTCTCGAATTGTGTATAAACCGAACGGCGGGCGCCGTCTCCAAGAGTAGGGAAGGGGTGAACGTGTGGAAGGGCCCGGGCCTCGTCGGCATTTCCTCGCCTTCAGGAAGCCCCAGCTCTTTACAGCCTGCCAGAAAAGGCTGACCAGGTGGCAACTCCCGAGATTGGCGGTTCGTTTCGCAATTGGCCAAGTGCCTTGTTGTTGACGGATATCGCTTTTCGGTGATTTCGTTTTTTTTTTTCGGTTTGAAAAGCGTCGAGCGCGAAGAGAGATCCGCGACGGGAGGATTACAGCGACTATAGACCAGAACTTTTATCGCTTGCAGGGGGTAGCCATCTTTGGCGTGCTGGTCAGGAGGAACGGACGGCCTCGATAGCAACCGGCCTGTCCCCATCGCACGCCATGGCCACCATTGTTCGATCGCCATCAGTTGTGACGTCAGCAAACTCGCGGCCCCTATACGCTGTTTGCGCCAGCAGACGATAACTGGGGTCGAGACGATGCACCCTTCCTATATATACGAGGGAGGAAGGGTCAAAAACCTCGACAGGCAATGGTCATTGTCAGGAATATGCAAAGTGCGCTTGGAGCACTGGTGTAGAATTGGCCGTTAAGTGGCAGGCGGCTTCCCCGTTGCGACATAAGAACAGTCTTAATCACGTTGGTCCTCTAGATTGGCGAAATCAGGCGGTTCGGCCGCTGCCTTTCGCAAAAGAAATATGCAGAGGCAGACGCCGCAGTGACGTACGCCAGGCATGGTCCCATCGCTTTCAGCTTTATATCTATTATATAAAGGTAATTGGAACTTGTAACTATACCTCGAGGTACAGGAGAGTGAGTCGACGTCCGCAGCCCGCCGCTCGACCACTCTATGCAAGCTTGATTCAAACCGTACGACTCTCTTCCGCGGGTGTAATGCTATCCTAAATACGTTGGATGCTGTAGCTTAACAGAAGCACAGAGAGAGGAATACTCCTCGTAGCTTTGTGCTACGCATCCTTCGTAGCACAAAGCTACGAGGACTTGCGTGCGGATTTCGCAGAAGGAGTTCAAGCTCGCCAGTTGCCGCCAGTAGAACCCGGGACCCACTCCCCGGAAAGGCATTAGTCTAGGGTTCGATCCTCAAACCAGGACGAATTTTTTTTCTCAGTTCATTTAATTTATCGTCTGTGTTTCGTGTATTCAAGGGATTGCGCATAACTTATTTGACATTTTTTCCGAGAGGAATCGAGGAGGTTGAGAAACAGAAAATGACGCCTAAGTAGAGCGCCCATACGCGTAAGGCTTTCTTCCATTTTTATTTTATTTCTTCGTCTACGGTTTACGCGCAGTTTTCCACATAATTATTTTATTTCGCGATGCTTTCTTCTCATTTCGCGTGACGGCAAATGAGTTACGGGAAATCTTTTAGCACACAGCAGTCAGTGCGTACCCGTGACTTCCAAGTATACCAACAGGTGGAACGAATTCGGGGAAGCCCGGGGCGGCAAAGGCGCTTTGAAGGAATGGGATGGACAGGAGCCCTACGAGAAAGAATAAAAGAAGAATAAGAAACAACCGACGCACGTATACGAGGAGAACGGGAGCAACAAGAACGGCCGAAATCAGCACGTGCGATTCCGAGAAAGCGCGCGCAATTTATGACCTGCGAGCAACGAGCGGCCGCATATGTAGTGACCCGATTTCGAGACTCGCCTGCCTGCTTACGTCACGACCGGCGCGTCAGAGCACCTGCAACTCGATCGCAGCATCTGTCGAATGATTCGTTGCTCGAACTGCATCTAAGCTGTCACGTTTAAAACGAGGATTATGGTGCGGCAGTGACGTTCGGCTGCTCTTTAAACAGTTGTAAGAAGTCCACCGATTACAACTCGAAACGTCAGTACACGATTGTGTACAATAAGGATATAAGGCCTTACATGTCTCATCAAACGCGAAAAGTAACCGTCAGCGTTGGCAACACGAGCGATGCAAAAAAAAAATGATGTAATGACGTCACCATATGACGTCATCACGACGTCACATACTCAAAATTTGTGACGTCATCATGATGTCACTGTAACGTCAGGTGACCTCGTCACTTGGTCAAAGGTGGGCCGATCGCTCAGGCACCGCACAATCACGTGACGTGCAGAAAGGTTCCACGCCTCTGATCCCGGAGGCCATAGGCGTGCGCACAGGGGGGCAGGGGGGGGCGCAAAATCTGCCCCGTACATTGACCCTTCTAGTCACCTAAGAGGGGGGGGGGGGCGCTGCGATGAACCTTCGACCCCCCCCCCCTGATGGGGAATCCTGCGCACGCCTATGCCGGAGGCAGTGTAAAACCACGTGGGATGTAAAAAGTTTTCGGCTGTGAGGGAGGGGAGGGAGGGGTGAAGAGGCAATACAATCGATTGAGAATAGAAGAAGATGGCTTTCGCGTTCGTCTTAAACAAATGCGTAAGAGTCTGTGTGACGTTTTCCTGGAGCTGCTGAATCAGTGCTGGCTGATTGTGTGGCACAAAGAACCGTCTGATGCTGTTACT
Organism: Rhipicephalus sanguineus; assembly: GCF_013339695.2. Lineage (NCBI taxonomy): Eukaryota > Metazoa > Arthropoda > Arachnida > Ixodida > Ixodidae > Rhipicephalus > Rhipicephalus sanguineus. The sequence goes on from NC_051186.1 coordinate 57,528,899, forward strand.
GCTGAGGATAACTGGTACCCCGTCACTATACTGGCGCAGTTAAAGTGACGTGCCCACTTGCCGTAGTGAGGGTCCAATGGTTTCAGCAGTTTATAACGACACAATGTCGAGTTACAAAGAAAGTAATGCGGTACGATCGAACGCAAGCGAACGAGAAAACACGGATATGCTCTCTATCGCACAATGTCCATAGACCGGACTCGGTACAAAAGAAGGGCGAAAGCCGCGCTATTGCGATCCCCGGATTATTTACGAGTTCGTACGGCCTCGTGCGTGCGATCGGCGAACACCTGGGCATCCGTGCTCGATGGACTGGAAGAAAGTCGTAAACTTTACCGGCGAACAATTCTCGCCGTTTCCTCTCCACCTCTGCCCCTCCCTTCGATTGTATACATATGATCGCTTGCTTTCACGCGTTCTGAGTTATGGGTGCCACTCAGTTTTATGGTCAACGCCGTTCAAGTCATTCCTGCCGCAGCGGTGACTCCCTGCTTGTGCGATGCACTACCAAGGTCCCTGCATTCCACGATCGTTTGTTACGTGAACCTCGTGCGCGGTGTGGTGTGTCTTCAATGCGGCCTTTGTGTCCGCTCGAACACAGTCCAAGCCGGGTCGAACGTAACCTAAAGTATATAACGGGAGTGGCACGTTCTCGAGTTCGGAAGTGTTCCCAGCATACCGATGTGACACAGACTGTGGTAATGCACTTCTGGTAATCTATAGATCGGTTGCCAGCATGCATGTAGTGAACGAAAGAAGGGGGATTTTTTTCAAGGTACTCGTTTCTTTGTTAGGCACCACGAAATGAATCCAACAGACAATCAAGCCAAAGAAAGCATAGGGGGCAATAATAGTTGTCTTAACTGTAGTGTAGTAATATACGACGTCGTTGAAAAGAATTAAATTGGACGAAAAAGTCACCCTTTCCGTTGGCGGGGCACCAACCCACAACCTTCGAATCCTTCCTCCACTTTCATTCGTTTCCTTTTAAGTCATTATTACTACACAACAGTTAAAGGCAACAATTAATGTTCCCTATATTTTACCAGGTTTAATTGTCTGCAGATTTCATTTGGTTGTGTCCTCATGTATACTCTGTTCCAGAAGTTCCGTGCAGCACTGTGGAAGCTACAGGCCTTCTCAACCAATCAGGAGGGCTAGCACATCTAAGTGTATCCTTCCGCGCCCTGTCGTCTGCTAGCGGCGAGCGCTGCAGCGAAAGCGGCAAGAGCGTCTCGGGACACAGTGCAACTGCGCAGTGAGATGAGCTGTAATTGTAAAAGCGGTTAAATATTCTCCTCGGCACCGTAAAAGCGTGCGTCTTCGAGATACTTGCACGTAGACATTTGAGGGATAGAGTTCAGTGGCTCATGTTTCGGTGGAAAGCGCCGCACTAGCCAAAGTGAATATGCACCACGCGTCATCAGATTTCGTATACGCATGCCTATGGGCATGCGAAGTGCCGCTTCGCTCCCTTGTCGTAAAAGCTGATCCGGGAACGATATCGCACAGGTGAACCAGGCGCCGCCATTTTGACTAAGGAGTGACTAAATCTGCCACCGCGGACTAATCACAACCCAAGACTGTCCTCCGCGGCGCTGTGGACGCTCGGGCTGTGCGGACTACTCATAAAAGTTTAGACAGTGTCGTACCATTCCTTCGTACTTTATAAGTAAAAACATAACACATACGAGCCACAACAGCGTTATTTCTTTCGTCATTTGCATGTTATAACACGTACAAGCAAGAACTTTTTCTTCAGTATCATGGAGCCACAAAAATTGTTTTATACAGAAAATGCGACAAAATCGTCATACAAATCACAGCTACAACACGCAGAGAAGCCTTCAAGTAAAAATCCTCCGACGAGACCGCTTGCAAAAGTCATGAGGACAAACAACGGGCTACGTATATGGGGAACTACATCTCGCTTCGCAACAACCTGCGCTCGAGGGTCGTGTAGCCTTTGGCTCTGCTGCACGGAACTTCTGGAACAGAGTATAGTGAGGATCTTGTCCTGTAGTGGGCATGCAAAATAGTGACGACGACGGTGATGCTTATGTGCTGTAAATGTTGATGATGATGACGACTATGGCGATCATGGCGTCGGCGACACTTTTCCGCAAAATGTACGTCTGTCTATAAGGAGGGGCGCCGAGACGCTCTCTGCAATCTCTCCAGTGCCCTCTATGGCACGAGAACGCCTTTTTTTTTTGTCTGCCGACCTCTGTTGTTCCCGGAAGTACAAGGATAAAAACCCGGTACCCCTTTAGGTACCCCCGGAACAGCCGTCTACCACGCAGTAGCACGCGTCTCGCTGAATTTGTCTGCTTCACGAGCGAAGGCTACGGCCTTTTCGATGCTCGTTGACGTATACATACAGGGCCCCGTGATGAGTCGACAATGGTTTACTCTCAAACCGACATTTCCGGGCAGCGGCCTCGAACGACGTCGGCGCGAGCGGCATTTAAAGGCGATGCTATACGCTACCTGCGAAGCGATACGGCTTTACAACCGAGAGTTGCACTCTGATCATGTACGACGCTTTGTGTGTGTCTGCGTCTGGCACGTTGCATCCGTGAATGAATGTGTGACACTTAGACAAACTGTCCTCGACGATGCCTCACACGGCTCTTGGGCGATAGTTTCCTCTTTCGTATTTTTTTTGTTGTTGTTCTTTTCCCTCATTTTTTGTACCTCTTACCACGTACAGAATATACTACAACCAACCGGTAGGGAATGGGTAGATTTCCTTAACAAATACAAAAGGTGGTTTTTCGGCATACAAGGTTTAAGTCCCAGAGCAGCTCAGACTACGGGAGACGCTGTAGTGGAGGGCACCGGATAATTTCGACCACCTGGTGTTCATTAAAGTGTACGTAAATCTAAGTACACGAACCTCTACCATTCCAACTCCACTGAAATGCGACTGCCGCGGCTGGGATCGAACCCACATATTTTGGGGTCAACAGCCGAGCACCTTAACCATTAGGACACCGTGGCAGCCCTAACGAATACGATAGTGTTTTTCACCGCTAATTTTGGTGACGTTCTTTCCGTCACGGAAATGACGCTGACCATAGAAAGCGAGCCAGCGTTTAGCGCCCTTGCGATATGTCTCCTATTTCACTGTTGGTTTCCGCTTCCAATCTATTAATTCGCTCCCGGCTTTCTCTTGCCGTTTCGACCAAACTAAGGAACGCCTCTTAGACAAGTTCGGTCGCAAATGATCGCCGATATTGTGAACATCACACAGCGTTACAAAAAATGCGATGGAAGAGGCCCAGGAATGCAATTCGCGTTGTGTGCATCTCAGCGTTTTGTGTGAAAGACAAAATTGCGATGGAGCTTCGCTGCGCGAACAGATGCCAAAAGGCAGTGTTGGATCTGTTGCCATCAGTAACGCGGCGGGTGCAAGCAGTGGCGCAAAACGCCAAGGTGACTTCTCTGAGCGAACGACTCGTTGTGACGTCATCATGTGTCGCCATCATAACGTTACAGATCGCCAAAAGGACCTCAGATCACGACGTCACAGCATGGAAGCATCGCTTGGTTAGATGTGGGCCTATACTGAAGGTTGCGTAACACCACGTGACTTGCAAGAAACATGAGTGTGTGTTTATGTGTGTGTGGTGGGTGCTATCGACAGGGAATGTCAAGTTATAGTTTAATGCGCGTCTCTCGCACTGCGGCTCGTTACGTCTCCCAAGAAGTATGGTCCCTGATTGTACTTCGCCTTCAAGTGTTACAGTAATTCATTTTTAATTGTTGTAGTTTAACGCCCCAAAACCACGATATGATTATGAGCGACGCCGCAGTGGAAGGCTCCGGAAATTTCGACCACCTGGTGTTCTTTAACGTGCACCTAAATCTAACTACACGAGCCGGTAGGATTTCGCCGGAAATGCGGCCGCCGCGGCCGGGATTCGATCCCGCGACCTTCGGGACAACACTCGAGCACCGTAACCGCTAGACCACCGTGGCACGTGACAAGTGTTACAGAAAGTGTAACATACTGCCGAATTTTCCGCAATGCAAGCTGTGCGAATTTCTGCTCTCGTGTGCTTCTCAACGTCCAGCAGAGCTGCAACCACTTCTATGGAGGCACGTTTCACTTTCGTGTTACGCCCGACTCCTACGTAAGGACCGACCGTCCTTTTCTTTCGATGGCCGAGTCGACTCCACGCGCACATTTAAAGCAGGGACCACGGCATTCGTTTCAACAAAGTATACACAGACGTTAATTGCGTCACGTCTTTACGTCACGCCTTGCTTCCAAACGCGCTTTGCCCTATACTGTCGGAGACAATTGGGTCACGAGTATAACAGCCGGCGTCAGGGCAGCTGTCTTTGTTGTGTCGGCCACTTGCGGCATTCCTCCATTTGCCGTTTGTGCGGAGAGAGAGAGAGAGAGTGGAAGAAAGAAGGACCCGTCGCAGCCTGTTGCGATATCCCTTAGAATATCGCAACAAGCTGCGATGGGTAACGCAGTAAACCGGATGCGTGCGCAGTAACGGGACTTCTGGTTGCCGTCGCATCCGGTAGAGTCATGTGACCTGAGCAGAACGTCACAGTGTGCGTCAAACCACCGCCTTAAGGTTTCAATGAAAGGGAAAGCTTCTGCCTGGCGTTGCATCATCAGCATCGCTATTTTGCTGCACTCTCAGTGACTGGGCCGCGTCACTGGATCAGTCTCCGTGCCGCTTCGTGGTACGCAATATTTTGCCAGCATCACTACCGCCGCACTTTTTACTTCCGATAACAGCCACTAGGGCAACCTCGGACGCTGCCCTAGCACCATTACCGTGGGAACGGTGGATTTCGATCATCGTTCCGCTTCTGGCATGCAAGGGTAATAATAATTGTCGGTGTTTTACGTGCCCAAAACCACGACATGATTATTAGGAACACCGTGGTGGAGGGCGCCGGAAATTTTGACGATTTGGTGTTCCTTAACTTGCACCTAAATCTAAGTGCACGGGCCCCTAGCATATCGCCTCCATCGAAATGCGGCCACAGCGGCAGGGATTCGATCCCGCGACCTTCGGGTCAGCAGTCGAGTACTACAAATATTACACACCGCGCCGGGTGTTGCCTGTAGCAACTGAAGGGTCGCTCTGCTAAGCACGTGGATGAATGTGCGATTCCCGGCATGGAGGAAGAAATAAGTTAGGAGGGAACATTGCACAATGAGAAAGAAGGAAAGAAAGAAAGTACATCATGTACACACACGCCAAGTTTCCCTTCCCCCCATTCTCCCGATAGGACGCTCAAAAGAATAGCACGCTCAAAAGCTAAGAATAGCACGCTCAAAAGCTACAAGTAATGGCCCGCACGTTCATGCGTCATCAGCACAGTACAACGGAATGAGGCCTCGAAATTCTTGCGCCTTATGCGTCCTTCGGCGGAATATATTTTACACGCGAGATTGCTTATTGTTCACAAGCATATCGCGCATGTGGCCCGAGAAAACATGTTGACGGTATTAACCCGTAGGGCAGCCCACATATGCGTACGCGTTAGTATATCGGCTGAATACCTTAGAGGCAGCCGCGGATGTAGGCCTCCGTCTCCCGACGTCTTCGGCAAATAAAAGCGATATAGGCTGAACATACGCGTGAACCGTGCGTATGTTTTGAATATCGAACTGTGCACGAATGGTCAGGTCGGTCTCAATGCAAAGACGCGTGTAGTGGTATTCAAGTTCAGGTGTTTCTTTCCTTCCTTCCTTCCTTCTTTCTTTCTTTCTTTCTTTCTTTCTTTCTTTCTTTCTTTCTTTCTTTCTTTCTTTCTTTCTTTCTTTCTTTCTTTCTTTCTTTCTTTCTTTCTTTCTTTCTTTCTTTCTTAGCCGCCGGGAATCCGACCAAGGAGGAGGGAAGTATTAGGAGAGCGCATTGCAGAACCAAACACAATTGAAGCTAAAGCAAAAAAAGTGTCGGCTCAACACGTGACTTTCACGTCAAAGCGTGCGTGCACGTAAAATCTACTGCAGTGCAGCTGGTGAAACATTCTCCGCCAATACGCCGCCTCCCAGTATTCTGCGTGTTAGGCTGATACTGCGAGCGTGAAGAAAGCGAAGGGCTTCGCTTTCCAAGACACTGACGATTGGAAAACGTAGTAGAAAAAAGTTTCTCATTATATGCAATATGTATTGAGTTTGTCTGTCTAGAACTACAGTATATATTGCCGATTCTTTTGTTTCGATTCCAGGTTTTAGTTGTGCCTTTACGCAAGACGTTCCTTAATAGTCTTCTGAAGGTTTCTTTTACATTTCCTGTAGACGTGTTCTTTTTCTTTTCGTCTTTTCGTGACTCTTCAGTCGAATCCCGTATGCAGGATATGTTTGTATAATTTGTGCGCTACGTACGGCCTGCGTTCCTAATTGTTGTAGGAGCAGAAGCATTTGGCAGTCCACATTGTCTTTAGCTTCTGCTTCCTTTTTGTTGTAAACAGGAGAAATAAAATTCATTCATTCAAAGAGCGGCAGTCTGATGCTACCCTATTCCTTTTCCAATGCAAGCTTGCAGACCGAGCGTTTTCGTTTCGCGTGAGGGCACCTTTATACGACTCGGGAGGTGGCCCTGGGCCGGTATATTGTATAGATGCGTTATGATTTCTTCTACGCTAGTCTTATCATCCGCCGCTCACGGCCTGCTGAACCCCGCTGATAACGCGGGCAGACCGTCTCTCTGACCACTGGCCAAGCGTGAAGGGCATGAAAAGGCATTAGCATCGGAAAAGGCATCCTTACAAAGTACCGGCCCTGCAGGTTCTTTAGTTTCGCCAAGCCAACTCGCGGCAGCGTACCGTAAATGCGCGTGAGCACTGTTATTGTCAGCTGCATGCGCTGGGAAATCGTGCAGAACGCGTGTTTGGTAAAACTGAGTGTAAGGTGCCTATACGGCCTCTCGTGAACAGTTATGTAACTTCATACAGTGACGTAGCCGGGGGGGGGGGGGGGGCGGAGGGGTCGGAGGGTTTAATACCTCCCCCTTCCACGAAATTTTCACATTTTGCATGTGAATATATATGCGCATGCATACAAACACACATAGGCGTGCGCAGGGTTTACCATTAAGGGGGGGGGGCAGAGTTTCATCGCTGCGTCCCCCCCTCCCCGTTTGTCGATCCCAAAGGACAACGTGCTTCACAAATGATGAAGAAAGAAAATGAAGACGTGCTTCTCAAAATAACCTGCCTCCGGCTTAGTAAAGATGGGAAGTAAACACTTGTTGGAATGCAACATCAGAGGCCTTCGGCCGCCATTACCATCAAAAACCTGCGTGGTCATAAGCCTGCTCTTTAAACCATGACGGGACAGAGGTCCCACTGAGTAAACGTATGAGGCATATTTGCCACCCCTCCCCCCTAGATGCCCCCCTTGACCCCCTTGTGTGCACGCCTGTGCAAGCACGCATAAATGTCGTCTAACTCCCCCCCCCCCCCCCCCCCCCTCGAAAAAATTTTCGGCGACGCCCCTGACTGCATGTATACGGTTTTTTGAGGTCGCGTTGCTCTTGCTCTGAATCGAGCTGCATTGCTCTGGATTATGCTACACTGCCCCTACATTGCGCATCGTTTTGCGCTGCGTTGCCTGACGCGTTTCACTGCAGCCATTTCGCTCGCCTATACGGCACCGTTCCACGACACTGTTTGATATCACGACGGTGATTGCAATCGATGAATTATTCATCGCGTGTTTGGCTTGGCTGCGCGCCGTCAATCATCCGAATGGTCCCAGAGCAGAAGGTTACAGAGCACGCGCGCTTCTTCAGTCACTACGCTGTCTATCTGCACTCGGCGGGGAGCACCGTCGCATCTAAGAGGCCTCGAGAACAATGTGCATACGCGTGTAGGGATGGCGAGATGTGGGCGTGTTTCTGTTCGCAGATGTGGGTCGAAGACCACGGCGCGTCCGACCATCCGTGCCGCCGTCTTCTGCGCAGGCAATGGTGTGTCTGGCACTCGATGCATCATCGTCGGGCTGTGCCTTGGGCAGATGTTACACGATTATGATGTCCTATGATTACGATTGAGATGTCATATTATTACGAGGTACGCCGTAGTGTAAGCATTTTCGCCTCCATCGAAAACGCGACCGCCGCGGCCAGCATCGAACCCGCCATCTTCGGGTCAACGGCCGAGCACCGCAACCACTGTACCACAGCGGCGGGTACACCGGAAGTTCTGGTCGGTAACATTGCCCGCGGAGCAGGAGCACTAAAACCTACCGCGTGCCCTAAGGTGGAGATCCCGTATTGGGCCGATGTAGTACGTTATGGCTTCAATGGTGTCGCGCAATTCTCTATCTCTCCTCCTTGTCCATTCTTCCTTGGAGCCAACCTACCTCCCTGGGCTAGATGAGGAGGGTGAGAGGTTGAAGAGAGGGAAAGACGCTATTGGTGCAGCCTATAGATAGTTGGGAGCACGGCTCGGGCATCTAGGCGCGCGCAGGCTTCTCGATTAGGGGGAGCGAAGTTTAACCGTAGACACCTTTCCTTCTTCGCGCCGAACCCATCCATTATAACAGCCGATCGCTCATATCCAAAATTGTATATCGGAAGGCAGCTGACTACGTGACCATTTAAGAGCAATCATTTGGCTGAAATAAATAAGGAAGCTATGTCGGTCGTGTTCGGACTGTGGCAGTGTCGCGACGTATGCGCTGTCGTCCATTTCGACCTCGCTGGCATTCCAGTAAACACCGCTTGACGCACTTATCGCACGTCTGGCCAATGCATCTGCGAAGCATCAGTTATAGTTATCATCATATCAAATTAGTATAGTTGAATAGAGAGATAATGGTATTGGGATGGGGGCGGGAGATGACTTGCTAATGATGTGACAATAAAACATATCTAATGGGAAGACGGAAATAGTATTGTGACGAAAGTTCTGTCGTCCAATTCAACCTCGCTCGAATTCTGGTAAACACTGTGACGCACGCATCGAACGTCTGGAAACTGCAGCTGTGCAGCAGTAAAGTTAGCTGTCATATCAAATTAACATAATGGAATACAGATAGATTACAGAGAGAGAGCGAGGCGGGGGAGGCGGCGTGGGATCGATGTTGCTGAGGAAGCATCCCGCTACCAGTGCGTGCTTTGGAGCAATGCGTATGACCACATTGGAACCAGACCTTGCATGCCTTCATTACACATCACAGATTGCAGCCTACTTCATCTGAGACAGTCGCAGTTGAACCGTACTCTGTAACAGCTCGCATATAATAATAATAATAATAATAATAATAATAATAATAATAATAATAATAATAATAATAATAATAATAATAATAATATATAATAATAATAATAGATAATAATAATAATAATAATAATGATAATATAATAAATAATATAATAATAATAACAATAATAATAATAATAATAATAATAATAATAATAATAATTGGTGGGGTTTAACGTCCCAAAACGACGATATGATTTTGAGGGAAGCCGTGATGGATGGCTGCGGAAATTCTGACCATCTGGTGATCTTTATGTGCACCTAAATCTAAGTACACGGACCTCTAGCAAACGCGGCGCCGCCGTGGCCAGAATTCGATCCCGCGACCGTTTTGTAAGCTTACTGGTATGCGCGGTGAGCGTTGCTTTGCGTGCGAGCGTATTGCTTGCCTCTCTTTCATTTTTCCTTTCTCTATTATTTTGCTCCCTTCACCCCGTGTAGGGTAGCAAACCTGGTCAACCTCTCTACCCTTCTCTCTCTCTCTCTCGCTGTCTCTCACGTCTTGGCGCACCACAATACCACGATGTGTTGAGGGGATGAAATTGTTCAACTAGCGCGGATTTCGCACATTATTATTGCGATTACAATTATATGGACACTTTCGACAGGTTTTTGCCGTCGCCGTCATGTTCCGTATAAAGTCCAAATCCATAGCATCCCCCCGCGCATCGTATGTTCTACCCGCGGGTAAAAGCGCGCGAGCGGAGGCGACGAACGCGGCTGAAGCAGAGATGAAACGAGCCGGCCCATCTCCGTCGCTCGGAGGGCGCATGCGATAACATCGCCCGCCGTCGAATGCTGCTCAAGCAGAGAGGAAACGACGCGCCATTTTGAACAAGCATGAAGGGACCAACGGGAGGGGGGGGGGGCGCAGCCGCGATCGCTGGTGCGCGCGCTATCTCGGCAGGCATCAGCGGACGGTTCGTATACCTTTCTACGTGCTGGGCCCACAACGCGAAGAGACTGTGCGAAATCTGCTTCTCTCCCATGGACCGGCCGTATTATCTTACACTAGCGTTTTGTAGAATTACGCGAGACTGGATCCAAAAGAGTTAGCTGCCAGCCTTACCTTGTATAACATTACAATTTGTTGCTATCGTACTGACTGCATCGCCCTTGCGGTGAAACTGATTTTTTTTTTTTTGCTTTTGTGAGTATATTATAAGGTGAAAGCCTTATGAATCCAGTGTTGACAACGCGTACGGCGCGAAAAATTACTTCACTAATCAGTGACGTCACAATGCGACCACACCACGACGTCACAAATCACCAAAAACGAGCACAAGAAAGAGTGAGCACGAACACAACGCTGTGTGCCCACTCTTTCTGGTGCTTGTTTTATTTGCGATGCAGTCTTAATAACGTTGAACCAACTAGCACAATCTTCAACCCTGCTAATACACCGCAATGTCATCATATCATGACATCATCTGACGGTATAATCACACGACATCGTTGCTTGACTGAAGGAGGTCTTATCCCGAAGCTAGTGCAAACCCGAGTGAGCTGACGAAAGCTTCAGTAGGGAGGGAGGGAGGGGAGGTGAGGAACAATGCAATCAACCGAAAACGTCAAGGTGATTAAATGAACGTCTATGAAAGGCGAAAGCCAAGCGAAAGCCTGTGAGCATAGGCTTTCGCCTGTGCACCTCCTTACCGTTGCCTGAAAGGACTGTGACATTTTCAACCTGTTTGGATATAGGTACATCGACCTCCGGCGTTCCAGGCACTCGCTTTTGTTGTTTCTTATTCTTGAATATAATGTAATTAGCAGAATGTCGGTGACTGCCAGTGACACCGGGCTGCTCCTCCTCACACACAAAAAGAAATAGATAACGAAGGTAACGGCGCCGCTGCGCGATTCTGTACTGTTTTTCAAGCACTATTTCTTCACGGCTATCTTCTACGTCATGACATTTGCCTCGCTTCTTTTCAGCTGTGGTTGGTCCTTGCCGTCTTCGTAAAATATATCTTTATTTGTTCTCTATATACGTGCCGACGTTTTTGGATTGGACATGCTGTGGTATTTTGTACTGTGCGGAATGTACAGCTTCATTAGATGCCTCCTTCGAACGAGCGGCCTGTCAGGTATTGTGTAAATAAGTAAACAAAGATGAAAGATGCGCATGAGTGTGCATATAATAGAACAGGGAGACGCCGAAAGAAATATCCTTTCAACACCTGCGTTTCGTTATTATACGGGGTCGCTGATTTTGATGAGTTCCTTACACTTTGCCCTAACAGTAATCAACTCCCCCGTGTGCAAATAAATTTTAAAACATACATAAATTTGTTTTCGCCATCTCACCACACTCGTCTCTATCAATATTGTTTCAGAAGAGGCACCTGGAAACGAGTATTCTCCATGTCTATCACGCGTACCTGTCACATTCGATCGGTTTCTTGGGCAGCCACACAAAACGGGACGCGGGTGACGGTGCACATCCCTTAATGCGTGCACTACGATGCTGGGGCACATTCAGTGGCGGCAACCATTCGCTTTATCTTATCAGATCGTATATCTATACGTAATCGGTCACAACCACGCTGTACCAACTGCAAACGCTGTTGTACACAACCGTGCTTGACTATCGTTCTTTTTCTCTCTCGATCTATCTCGTTTTTTTTGTTGTTGCTGTACCAGGACAACGTCGCTTTAAATCGTAAACCGCATTTGCTACCGTCGCACTTTCACGCCCGCACTTCGTGATAACAAAGCACTTCGTTAAAGGGCATTGAAAATAAAGGGTGTTGAGAAAGCTTCGCCATAACGAAGCTTTTTCAGTACCCTTAATCTCTTGAACTGGCAGTTGAATGGAACTCTTTGCCCATGCAGTGCTACTGTAGAGAGAACTACTGTTGATGTTTTTGAACATTGTATGCGTGAAGCTTCTCCTGCTTCGGCAGCTGTTACTGCCTGCACTATAGAGAAACGTAAGACATATTAAATAGCTTTAAGCTGAAATGTCACTGCTCGCGTCCTCGAACTGCAGCTTCCATTTCAGATACCTTCAATAGCAATACCTGGGGTTTCACGTGCCAAAACCACAATAGGATTATGAGGCACGCCGCATTGGACGGCTCCGGAAATTTCGACCACCTGGCGTTCTTTAACGTGTATACGAACATAGCACAGTACGGGAGCCCCTAGCATTTCGCCACCATCGAAATGCGACCGCCGCCGCTCGGATCGAACCCGCGACCTTCGCGTAAGCAGCCGAGCACAGTAACCACTGTACCACAGAGGTGGACGTTTCGGACAGCTTCTGCGCAGCGCAAGGAGACTTGTAGATTGGCGCTGTATACGAGTCAAAAGCACGATATTATTATGGAGGCGCGCCTCAGTGGAGGACCTTCGAGCTTAGCAGCGTAAGCCCAAGCACAGCCCGCAAAGCTACCACGGTGGGCTCGGAGCGCAAGTGTGCAGTAAACCAGGTATATGCTTCTTACCAGTCGCACTCACACACATCACGAGAACAAAAGGCACAACTCGAGCGTGCGCCACTGTGCACCCCCTGGAGATTGTTCCTTCGCACATGCTGCGGAGACGGTTCCAAGGTTGCGCTAATGCGGATCGGCGTTACTAAACGCGCCTGTGGCCGTGGCCCGCCACCGGTTACCGCATCGCCGTGCTTTTATATTCTCGTGCCACTGCTAAAGATAGGCTCGCGCGAGGCCTCACAGCAGAAGCAGCAGCCGCTGGCTAATTGTTCTCGTGCTCCGCGACCGAGCGCCGGTCGGTCTGCCCCCGCCCCCTCCTCTTTCTCTCTTTTCCCACTGGCCCTAATAAAACGCGTGACGTGGAGGAGGCTGAAGCAACTCACCGGCGCACTGCCTCCTGCTAAAAGCGTGTCCGCAGCTATAGAGGTGAAGGGTGACAGACAGGTGGGCCACGCAGAAAAGGGTGCATTTTTCGGCAGCATTTCCAAGCAATGGCGTGGCTCTGTGGTAGAGCACCTGCTTGCAACGTAGAAGGTCTGGGTTCGATTCCCACTCAAACCAAAGTTTTGTTATTATTCATTTATTTGCACCTATTTCGAATTTTTTTCCTACAACTAAAGACGCCGATGCCGATATCGATGCCGTCACCGGAATTTCTGCAAAACGAGCTCTTAACCGCTATTGCGTTAAAAAGTGAAGTCTCGTTCCGACGATGGGATTTGAACGCTGGGCCTGAAGTACCAAAGCCCGGCGCTTTAACAATGCCACAGGCGCATGCCTCGGCAGGCTGACGTGAACGCCCTTAGGAATGTCCCGCGTGCAAAACAGCGCGATCGAGAAACTTGGCGCGTTTTCACCGAGGAGTCGCCGTAACGCCATTCGAATTCACAATACCGAAACTACTCGATTTCTGCTGTAATTTCTTTTTTTGTTAATGTTGTAAGAAGGAAACGAGTCTTTTATGTCTTCTTTTTACTATTCTTTCTTACTTGTTAACCACACAAGCACAAATTCACCGAAGCTAGCTTCTCTGCAATCAGAACCATTGTGCGGAGAAGCTCGCTTCAGTGGTTCTACGTACGTTGAAATAGCAAGTGGAAAACAGAGAACGCTAAAGAACTACACCACAGATGCCGTGTGTTCCCGCAATCTATGTAAAATATGATGACTATTATTAGCCTAGCCCCAGGCACCAGCAGCCATAATCGTTGGACATATAAAGTTCATTTCAAACTAATCCAATCATTATGACGACGATGATGGTCAGGTTTAGGAAGATGCTAGAATCGGTATCCGCGATTTCGTCGTACGTGTCCGCGCTAGACAGACTTAAATACGAAGTCGACAGGGTGAGGTCGTTGACCTCTGATGAAATTTCCGAGCTGCACATGCATGCGCGGCCATACAAAACAGGCGCGAGCGAAGCTCGCGTACTGTGCTCTTCTGATCCGCGAGAGGCGCTACAAGCCGACGAGATTGCGCACGAAATTGATGCAGTTGTAGCTTGAGAAGGGGGCCGATTACTCACTTCAGTGATTTCTGAATCAGCGTGAGCGGATTCTTGGTGGGCGTAAGGGAACTTTTTTGTTGGGTGAGTTGGTGTACGTTCATGCTTGCTTTAAGGCAAGAAAGAGCGCAAACACGAGAAATGACACAAGAGAGAGAGAGAGAGAGAGAGAGGAGGGAGAGGGGTAAAGAAAAGACAGGGAGGTTAACCAGGAAGAACTTCGGTTGGTTACCCTGTACTGGGGGAGGGTAACGGGGATGCGAAAGAATGAAAGAGGAGAAGAGAGTCTGTGAAGACACTGCAAAGTCATGACAATGACACTTTCTAAAAGCAACACACCAACATTGTCTGACACCAGTCATAACTTGCCGTTCAGTCCGGTTTCTCGAACAAATCGCAGCAACGCCCCCATGGCCGCTCGAAAGTACACGAGACAGAGCGCTGTTGGTAAACGGATTGATGAGAATGTTTATGTCGCTGCTTGAGTGAGTTCTGACATTACATAAATATCGTTATTTTGCCAGTATCAATGGTTCGCCCGCATTAGTGGAGAGCCAGTAGCACACGCCATGCCATTTCGAGGTTCTCAATATTTTGCCGGCATCACTGCTGTCAGAGCTAGAGTCGACGACGACATCTTTGACGTTTATGCCCAGGTCACGTGACTCTTCCAACCGTAACCGGGACCGGCAGTTTTGCTACTGCGTTGAAGTCATAACGCTGAAAACACGGGGCTGAAGGAAGCTTAAGGGTAGGACGTGCGCTGTCCTGTTAGGTTTCAGCGTTATGGCTTCAATGAATGTACCTAAATAAGTAAGCCCAAGAGTTTGTACTCTTTGCTACTGCGCTTTTTTTTTAGGATAGCGAAACACGCAGGATATCCTCAGTTAGAACGGCAACATTATCTTCAACGAACGTCAGTCCAGTGATGCTCTGATACGTATACACAGAAGACACAAGCCGAGCTCGTTCTATACCTGAATTTCTCATTCTGCTTTATAAGTCCTCGAAGGTCGTCGCTCTTTGAAAAAGGAATCGAGAGTAAACAACACCTGCGAGAGCTCGTTATACGAAGAGCAGTGCAACTTGCGGCGGCGCACTTTTCCCACCGGAGTGCAAAACAACGCCGTGACGTCGCAAGCAAAATGGTGGTGTGGACGACCGTCATTCATCTCCCTTCCTCTCGCTGCGACCTTTCGCTGCGCGCTCCTAGCGCGTCTTCGGAATTCCAGACGCAAATCCATTTCTCTTTGACAGCTGGCTCACAGGTCCGGGCCCTTGCGTTAGAAAACCTGGGCGCCCGCGCTTGCGGCAACAGCGCCCGGCTCGCTTTCTACGGGCCGCGCCTGAATTTTCGACTTGCATTCGTACAGTTCTTCGACGTGAAGCATCGCTCGTCTTTAAAGGAACGCTAAAGTGAAACAATAATCAAGTTAAACGGATGCCTCGTTCTCGGAAAACTTTGCTATCGTTAATTCCATCATCAGAGGTTAATAATTCGGTGCGGGGCAGACTAGACGGCCACATTCGGTGACTAGGGTGAGGGGGGGGGGCGCCACTTCTGCCCCCACTGTGCCCCGCCTAGAAACGAAGCGACAGAAAGTCCTCTGTGCGAGGTCTGCGGTACCGAAAAGAACGTCGCGACCGTCAGTCTGTCAGTGTCTTCAATATGATTCAGAAATTGAAATACTTCCTAACGCATTGCCACGGCTGGACGAACGACCGCTGGGCGTGCACATTATCCAGAACACGGTCCCCATAGCTCGTCAGTCCACAAGCCACTTTTGTGCTCCTTGAGGACAATACGCCTGTGCGAACGCCTTTGATTAGCGGTGCAATCCCGCAAGCATCAGCGAACGTTCCCATGATCGATCCTTTTTTTTTTTTTGCCCTTGTACGGTGTATGCTGCGCGAAGTGTCGCGTCGCAGTCAGAGCCACGGAATTATGGGTACATTTTGTTAATGCGAAAAAGAAGCGCTTTACGTCGGGATCGAACGAAAATTTGACAGACGTTATTTGCATCACGGAAGTTGTGGCGTGCTCTTTTGCGCACGTAATTTCCGTCACGGAAATGGCGCCACTAAAGAGTGCACTAGTTTTCATGCATCCGTGTGAGACGTTTTTTTATTCACTTCGGCTTTCCACTTCCGGTCTCTTAATCCCCTTCCGGTTACAGGGGCAGCAAAGGAAGGCCTCTGAGACAAGTTCTGTCAGGAACGGTCGTGGAAACCGCCTAAACAGTGATTCTAACAGAGTGCGTTGTATCTGTTGCATTTTTTTTTTGTAACAGTGCATAAACTTGGGCACCTGCCATTCCTAGCATTTAGCAGAGCTGCAACTGCTTGTACGAAGACATATTTCACATTCGTGTTATTTTCATGAAATAGGCATCAACCATTTTTTCTATGCCGACAAAATAAAGTGAATTCGCTCACTCACCGGATCTTTACACGGCCGGTCCTCGTTCGGACTCATACTCAGCGCAGCCGTCAGCACGGCCTCACCCGCGCTCAGACTCACCGAAAGTCTACTCATCCGCCCTCATTCGGACTTGAACTCACCAGTACTCTACTCAGCTGAGCTCACTCAGAGTCAAACCTACGGATAAGTCTGAGTGAGTAGACTTTTGAATGAATTTGGCGACTTATCGTAGAACGCCCTCTCTATATACCTCGTGCGCTGCATAGCGCGTATATGCGACCTTCATTGGACGGGATGTTCGTACGCCCGCCGCCATAACCATGAATGGTGGCGTAGACGTCACGTAATAGTGAGTGGATGTAGTTTACAACAGCTGCACTAAACAGGATGTTTTGCATTCTTGTTACTGCAGAAAGAACAACAAAAAGAAGAGGACATAGTAGTGTACCGGTGGTGGCATACTACTTTGTGCTGCCTGGTGCAGTTCACGTAAACAGCACAGAATGAAGCTTGCATGAGTAGATGACGTGCATACTATCTATCTATCTATCTATCTATCTATCTCATCTATCCATCTATCCATCTATCCATCTATCTATCTATCTATCTATCTATCTATCTATCTATCTATCTATCTATCTATCTATCTATCTATCTATCTATCTATCTATCTATCTATCTATCTATCTATTTATCTATCTATCTATTTATCTGTCTTGTCTATCTATCTATCTATATATCTATCTATCTATCTATCTATTTATCTATCTATCTATTTATCTGTCTATCTATTTATCTGTCTTGTCTATCTATCTATCTATCTATCTATCTATCTATCTATCTATCTATCTATCTATCTATCTATCTATCTATCTATCTATCTATCTATCTATCTATCTATCTATCTATCTATCTATCTATCTATCTATCTATCTATCTATCTATCTATCTATCTATCTATCTAATCTATCTATCTATCTATCTATCTATCTATCTATCTATCTATCTATCTATCTATCTATCTATCTATCTATCTATCTATCTATCTATCTATCTATCTATCTATCTATCTATCTATCTATCTAACTTATCTGCAGTAAAGAAAAGGTACTTATTTGATTTATTACTAGAAATAACGAAGGGTTATTGTTTCACCCCACGGTATCGTTTCTCATTTCACTGAAGATATTTCTCACTGAATTTTACTTTACGAACATAATATACACGACAGCGCTGAACACAAAGAAATATTTCAACATATAAACATGCATACAATTAACAATCAAAACAATTGGTTTACTGGCACTTGGGCCGGTGGACCGGCCTTCATCAGACTCTGATGAAGGCTGGTCCACCGGCGGCAACGTCAGTAAACGAGCTGTTTTGTTTGCTATACGTGTGCATCTCTATTTTCAGCATTTCACGCACCGCACAACTTGTTTGTTTGTTTTTCTTATACAGCAGGTTGTCGTTGTTTGCGTGTCCCCCTTTTTTTTTTCAAGATGACGTCGTAGGTTACGGATGACGGCAGAATCAAGGATATCAGGACGTGTTTTCTTTCTTTCGGTCTCTTTCCTTCTTTCGCCGTTTGCCCTCATTCTGGCGTTCGTGAGCGCATATAGTTCACTTCGCAGTTGCGTTGTTTTTCCATTCCTTAAATCATTGTAAAACGCAGCTAATCGTCAGTCGCTGTTTACACGGAATAAATACCTCGGAAAATGTGATGAGCCGTCAACGAAAAAATTTCTTTAAAGATAAGGGCACATCGTTATGTTACTTCTGAAACCTGGGTGAGCTGGTTACCGGCATTGTTAAAACATGCACAGGTACACTTCTCAGCAACACCATGCACGAGTTTACACATGTGCGCCTGAACTTATGCGGGTATAATTAATGATTAAGAGGCACACGCAGAACATTAAAACAGCACGCCTCAGTGCTAAACAAACAAAAACATTAAGAAGCCCTTCCCCTACTGTGTAAATGAGGGCTTTTCTTTCTTTCTTTCTTTCTTTCTTTCTTTCTTTCTTTCTTTCTTTCTTTCTTTCTTTCTTTCTTTCTTTCTTTCTTTCTTTCTTTCTTTCTTTCTTTCTTTCTTTCTCTTTCTTTCTAGGTAGCGCAATCCAAAGGTTTCACAGCGCATACAACGAGGACGAGCAAAGAAGAGACAAAGAAGGTAGCGCCCATCCCCAGAACGCTGTTTTCGGCCTGAATCGGCATGGCGTCTTTCGTGTTCTTTCCAGCTTTCGTCAGCAACGGCCCAATGAAAGGACCACTGCACGATCACGGGAACGCGGGTTAGAAACAATTTTCTCGAAGTCGGAATTTTACTGAAATGTGTGATTCCTGATATGCACCTCACGCGTTCTCCAGCAGATCGCTCTTACTCCACCAACCCGAAATATTTCATTGAAGCGCCCATGGCAACTGCACTGCTTCCCGATTGTCCTTTGCATCGTGGGTGGAACGCATTCGTCTGCTTCGGTTCAGTTCACATTGGGAAATCACGGGCGCGTAGCCTGATGGTCAAGGCACTCGCCTTCTGACCAGGGGAACTGGGTTCAAACCCCAGCCCCGGAAGGAAAATATTTTTAAAGACGATAGTCTTTCTTTGGATACTTCAACGAAGAAATTTTGGTCTGTCGGTCTTTCTGTCTGTCTGCCACACGATCCAACCACCCGGCCAACGTTTAAGCACTTGCTGAACGCCTAGCCATCTTGAACTGCTAGCGTCTTTCATACTTGTGAACATTGTCGATCAAAAAGCAAATATCACGCATATATGAGGCGCAACATCAGTACGTAAGTATTACGTTGTGTATTCCTTTACTAGAAAATACACAGATACTTAATTCTAAAGACCCTAGTGTTTGTTAGGCTGCGCTGAAAATGCTAGTGTTTCTTAGGCTGCGCTGAAACGGTGCAGTAACGGCCGGCAGAAGACTATAGTCTTTTTGTTTTATCGATTATTTCTTTCGTGCGCGACACCTGTGGGTGTGGAGGGTTTTTGTGTGTGCACGTGACGTGTTTCTTTCCGCGTCGGTGGGTTTTTTGAAACATCACCAGCTTCACGGGCCAGTCAACACAAGCATCTTCGAAAAATTGTTGCAGCGAGGCCATTATGCAGAGCTCTGATCCGCTGCATTTAGTCGACAGTCGGCAACCGATTCACCCGCGTACAACGCTTGCGTTATTGTAAATCGTACTCTGGCGGCGGGGAAATTTCCCGGCGGCGATGCTATTTCAACAATTCCATTCCATACTCCCTGCAGTCTTCTGTGCACGCAGTGTACATACAAAGAAAGCGCGGTGAAGCACGTCAAACTAAGCACAGAATTCCTGCGCGCCGTCGGATCCCCCACTGCGCGCACCTGTGCTTACACGTTGTCGTAACCATGGTAACCGCGAATCGAGGGCTCCGCGGTACAGGCGATATTTATAATATGTTTCATGCATCAAGTGCAACGCTATGAGAGATAGCGGGACTTCTTGCAGTATATATGCGTTCTCACCAAGAAACAGTGCAATTATTTTACCACCCGCAATTATTGAAAGAAGGGGATTTCTTTTTTCTTTTCCGAGGGGCTAGTTTATATGTTAGACAGAGCCAAATGAATCGAACGGACAATTAGGCCAGGGAAAGCACAGAGGATGTTAATTGTTGTCCTTAATTGTAATTGTGACGTAAATTGAAATTAATTGAAGGGGACGAAAAATTACCCTTTTCGTCGGTGGTGGGATTTTTCTTCCGCCGGGTTTTTGGTCGATTTCAATTCATTTCAATTTACGTCAGAATTACTACAATACAGTTAAAGGCAACAACGTTTTCGATGCATTTCCTGGCCTAATGGTCTGTTAGATTCATTTGGCTGTAGCACCCGTAATAAGATTTTTTTTTTTCGTTTTTAGACTGAGTAATAAATGAAGATGCTTTTTGCCTTGGAAATACGCAAGCCCCGTTTTTCACACGCTTGTCAATAGGTCCTTCTGGATCGCTTAGCATCTCTCTGCTTTTCGTATCGTGGCCTCCGCGATTAGTTCCGATAAAGCGCAGCCGGAGCCGATCGCGGAGGCCACGTTTGCAACGACGAAATCCACGTGCGAGATACGCGGACTAATACATTTCGCTGAACGAACTTCTTGAGCAGCTTCCACAGCGTCGTACCTGATGTATAATAATAACTGTTGGGGTTTTACGTCCCAAAACCACGATATGAATATGAGGGACGCCGTAGCGGACGGGTGCCGAAATTTCAACAATCTGGTGTTTTTTTTAACGTATACCTAAACCTAAGCACATGGGCCTCTAGTATTTCGGCTCCATCGAAATGCGGCGGCCGCCGGGATTCTATACCGCGACCTTCGGGTCATCAGTCGAGCACCGTAACCACTAGACCACCGTGGGCGTGTGAGGCGGGAAACTTATGCGTTGTGTTTTGACTATGTTTGGGGGTTAAAAGGGGGGCAGGCGAAATTTTGATGAGGGGGGGGGGGGCTCTCTGGCGTCGCCTCTGCATACACAAGAATGCGTATAAATGCCTGTGTTTGATAATACCGTAATATTGTTACGGGGAAAGACAGACACAGGAAGGACTACACACATGTGTTTTTCAAACTGCGTATGCATGCAGCACTGAGCAAGACGAACAGCTGGCTCGAGTCTCTCTCGTCGGTATCATCGTCTTGGTAATCATGATGCTTGAACTAACAGCGCGTAACTACACAGGGACTTAGGAAGACAGGGACAAGCGCAGAATGCGCTTGTCTATGTATTCATAAGTGCCTGTTTAAGTTACGCGCTCGTATTTCAAGTATCACGAATCACACACTCGCCCAATCAGCCATTCTGATGTAATCACGAACGAAGCGCCTTCAACGAGTGCTTCTGCTACGTAAGAATATTTAATAGCGTCTGAACGCGAGCCAATTGGTGCGTATTCATAGGTAAGACAGCGCAATGTGAATACGACAACGTATACACAGGACTAAAGCGCTAGTCCTGTGTCTACTCGTCCGTGTTTCCTTTGCGCTATTTTACCTATGGTAACAATATTATTATAATTGTTATAAAAGTTTCGATAAGCATCCCCAAACAGCACAGTTTGTTATGTGGGACGCCGTATAGTTGTCAGTTCCGGGTTTAAATTTGACGACGTGCGCACAAATCACCGTACACAAGCGCTTTTGCATCATCGCTTTTGCAAGCGCTTTTGCATTCCGCTGTCATCGTAGTGCATCCGGTGCGAACCCGCGACCTCTCGATCAGCTGCGCCACGTGACGTAGCCGTTCACCGTGCTACCGCGGCGGTTGTGTCATTCACGCAATCGTACACTCGCCCATACAACAGCTGCGTGTAGAATTCGAGCTATACAGCCCCTATACGTTCACATACACAGTTGCAGCAGTAGCAAAATAACGAATACGAGGCTAACGACGATTACGTCATGGCATGCCGCCCCTGCGTAACGCATATTCTCGAACTCGTTTCCTCACGCCCCCAATCTACTGCACACCAGGTGGCTTTCACGCTCGATTATGCGAATGTATAAAGAACCCTGCGTACAGACAGGTAAATAATGCATTTCACATAAAGAAACTACAAAAAAGCACACTCTAAGAAAAAAAAAGGGTGTCCTTTGACTCTTCTTTTATGCATGTGAGAGTCACATATGTAGCACTCTCTTTAGAGAGTCACACTGACTCTCTTTTTGGATGGTTGACTCTCCTAAAGAGAGTCATTTTAACTCTCTAAAGAGAGTCAGCGTGCCTCTCTAAAGAGAGTGCACATGGTGTGATTCTCACATGTATAAAAGAAGAGTCACAGTTCTCAGAGTGTAGCGTTATAACGGTATACCTTTTTGTAGTTTCTTTATCTGGAATCAATTCTTTACCAGTCTGTACACAGGGATCCTTTGTACATTCGCGTAATCGAGCGTGAAAGCCATCTGGTGTAGCTATTTTACCGTGCATTTTGTACCACGCGAACGCCGCTTTTCATATTCTCTTTAGCCACGCGAACGCCGCAAAGATGAAGCGAACGCGCAGCTTGCGCGGTCACGTGGTACTTTTGCTTCATTTCTCTCACGCAGGCTTTTCGATCAACGTCACGTTCGCGTGAGACGTATAAGGTAATGAAACATTCGTTCATTCATAAGGACGACGACTCGGTGACAGAGAAGAGCCGTGGACCGTCAGGGAAATAACAGCGCCGCGAGGATCACGTCGACGTCACAAGGATATATATACCGGGGGTCTCAAACACGCGGCCCGAGGACCGTTCGCTAGCGGTCCGGCCCGCACATATGACTGTCTTCGTCCCACTTTTTTTTCCTTAATAAGTATGCCCATGAGCTAGACAAACATGACTGGTCTCAAGCATTCTTTTTCGTGAGACAAGTCGTGTGATCACGGTGTGTTGAAGCATAACTGTGGAACAAAAGCTCTACGTTTTAGGATCGGCGCCCACATTTCAATCATTCTGCAGATCGGTATCGAAGTTTATCGAATCCTGACTCCAGACAGCCTTCAGAAATGACCTATATGTGAGATATAGGAAAGGCTTCCCTTCAAACGGAAACGTTAGTTGACAGCTCGTTCAAGTCCGTTCCTGCAAATTTTGCAGTGTTGCTTGCGTATATATACACGCGCACATACAAACGCACGCACGAACATACATAAAGTATGGTTGAACCCCCTTCCCCTCCCCCGAAAAAAATTTCTGGCTACGCCCCTGCCATGCAGTGTCGTCGTGCATATAACCACTCCCGGTGCCGGCGCAATCCGTAGTGCCTATAACATTGTTCTTCTTATAGTAAGGAGCACATCAGTATTAGAGCACGTAGTAGAGTCGTAAAGAGCTGCGCCTTACGAGAACAGCACACTGTGCACGTGCTCACTCGACTGTGAGATGAAACTCGCGATAGAGCGATGCTGCTCCGAAAGCTTTCATTTGCATAAACGTCATTCACGTGCGGGCGACGAGGTTCTCGCATCACCGAATGACGCGCGTCGTATCAAAGGGTGCGAGAAGGGACAGTGCTAACGATGCATTTCATTAGCGCGGTATTCGCCCGCATCCGTTTCCATTTGGGGCAGAGATCAGAAAGAAAGAGTGAAAGGTTTTTCGAATCCCACGTCATTGTTCTTTCCACTATACACGCCAGGTTCATCCGAATGGCAATTACCGGATGAAATATCGGCATTATAGCCTGCAGTGTTTATGTTGTAAATGCTTTTTCTTCGTACTTTGTATTATAATCTGGGTTGTTTTCTTCGTTCACACAGGAGCTTATGATGAACGCTGCGTGCGAGGGACACGCAGATGTAAAAACTCCGGCTGAACAGCCAATCCCCGCGTTGCTATCCAACAGTCCATTGTTTCCTCTCAACACTTGTGTCGAGATCCAGCGAACGTTTCTAACGTAAGGTAAGAGTGTAGACAATAGATAGATTGGTATTAAAGAAATTAATTAGTGGCTGTTTTAGAACAGCGCTCCGAATAGTGTTTCTTATAAACCTGAAAGTTCATCTTGATAATGTCACATCGACCAGAATGCCCGAACACCGCATAATTATGTGCCGATTTGTTAATCAAAATGCGGCCTCTAATTACTTCCCGGTGTGCTCGTAAGCATACAGACTTGTTCCAAACTGGAGTTCTGCAAAATTAATTGAGTCGCTGTTACAAACGCGGGAGACAGACCTGGATGCGCAATAGCGCATTTCATGGTTGCTATTTCAACGTTGCATTTGTATTTATGCCTGTGGCACAAAACACGCTGACGCTGGCGCCCCTCTCTCATCCCGAGATCCACGCGGCGCATCTCCCCCCTTCCACAGCTGCAATGAATTTGATTTACGATAGGCAAACAGGACGGTACGTAGAAGCACTCAACCGCCTCAGCCTTAACCAACCGCTCACGCATCATTCAGCTAATCGTATACGATTACAAATCTTCAGTCGTCTGTTCCTGGAATGCTATATCGGGTTCCAAGTTTAGTTTTCTTTTACTCGTTTTCCTGCGCAAGCCCCAGGAACGGTGCGTGAAATGAAATCCTTGATTATAATAGTAATTGTTAGCATTTGACGTCCCAAAACCACGATACTATTATGAGAGACGCCGTTAGTGGTGGGCTCCGGAAATTTCGACAACCCGGGGTTCTTTTAACGTGCACCTAAATCTAAGCGTACGCGCCTGTAGCTAGCATTTTGCCTCCACTGAAATGCGACCGCGGCGGCCGGAATTCGATCCCGCGACCTCCGGGTCAGCAAGCACCATAGCCAGTAAACCACCGCGGCGGGTAATGAAATCCTTGAAGTTTTGGCGAAAAACGATATGTGGCTTACCGTTCTGGGAATCATGATTGCTTCCGGTAGGGGGACGCAGATTCGGCGAAACGGCCAGGTAGTTGATGCAGGTAGTTGATACGAGGGCGAAGCGCACTGGAATCCGGCTAGGTCGCCGACGCCGCAGACGAAACTACGGCCACATAGCGTAATCCTTCCCGGCCTTCAGGGGTTCGGTATACACATACAAGGTGCTGCTTGATAGACACCACCGACAACTTGGCTTCCGTACACAAATTGCCCACGCAACTGGCAGGCTGGGTCCGACTCGTCCGCTTCTCAAGTCTGTCTGTCGCGCCTTCTTTTCTTACCGTATTCTTTCTTCCTCGCGTCCGACGAATATTTCACTCTTCGCGTCACCAGGATTCGCCGTCGCCGTCAGCAGACACGTCACTAAACCGTGAGCACAAAGATAAAAGACACGCCGCCGCGAAACCACACACTCTCAGGAGCGAGCGCGAACCACAGACACGCACACACACACACACACACCCCTCTCTGACGTCAGGCGCTGCTTCTCACGTTGAAGACGAAAGTCCGTGCGCCCTAGCGTTGTTTCGTGCAGGAGTCGGACTTCCTACTCGTATGTACAAATCTGTTTCTGTCTGCACTCGGCGACGTTCTAAAAACTCCCTTACACAGCGATCACACAGCTGTGTTCGCCCACTCAGGGCCACGAAACGCGGTCTCCAAGCAATAGCTCGATCAGCTATAAGCTGCACGCTGCTGCAGCTGCAGCTCACATTTGCTCCGAGCAACAGCTGCTCTCTTTGCAGGCTGCGCACCGGAGCTTGTTGCAGGAGCGCCGAGGCGTCATCGAAGTCTGGGCGACTCTGGTCACTGGTCCGTACCCAGAACTCATTGTAGGTCGTGCGATGCCAGTAGTCTGCTGACGTTGGCTTCGCTGCGGTGAATCCCGTCTACTTCCGACGAAGGGTCGTCGACCTACTTGTTCTTAACGAAGAGCGTGCAGGTATAGTTCATCTAGCGCCGCTTTGAAAGCCACATCGACGGAAATGGGACACACGCCCCCCTTGTTTTGAAGACGTCACAAGATAGCCGCTCCTGGACGATCTATTGCAACTGCCGGACCTCAAGAACGAACTTGGAACCTCTTTCGCGTTGGACGCCGGAGGCTTTAAACGACTCGACACGCGAGAATCGCAAATCCCGGAACCAGCACACTATAACTGAAAGCACGAAATGTTTGCGGGTAGCTTAATCGATCATCACATCAAGCCGTGCGGAAGATCCAAGTCCTGCGCGAGTACGGTGTCGCCGGGAGCTGAAGGCGAACCGCCGCGGCGATGGCGTCCGTCGTACTTTGCAAACACTACACCTGTTCTAACTTCTTCATGCTTAATTCCAGAACGCGTTTCTTTGTTTTGTTACACATATTTGTATCGCACAAGTGTATTCGGCTCTTCCTGCCGTTCTTCGGCTTACGTGGGCGAGAATCTTTCGACGCGAATGCCGACAGATGAGACAGGTTTTCTGAGAAATCAGTCCAGGAATCTTGCATCAGCACTGTAGTACATCACTCCGTACTGATTGCCTGGAAGTAGCAGGCACTGAAAACGAAACTTAACGCCCGATGACGAGAAGCGTCGGCGCGAAGCCTGCATCCAGTACAACGACAGCCGAAAACAGCTTCAAGTCGTCTATTGGTGAATCCAAACGCGATTGCCGCGAGCGCCGCAAAAAGCAAAGGATCTGCTGGGCGGGAGAGGATAATCGACCTATGGCACTTAGATGAAAGATATCGACAGTTTCACAATTTTTCACCGTGACGCTTGCAGAAGGCCTTCATCGAAATGGGCACCGAATATCCTGAGGAATGGGGCAAGAGAAAGTGTCTCGAATAAACACAAGCTGTGAGGTATCACAACGCGCATGCGTTACAAGATCGGCGCGACGAGCGAGTAATCCAATTGGGACGTCTAAGGCTGTTCTGGCAGCACCGGTGTCGACAACGTCTTCAAGCTTCAAGTCTCATTAACTGTATCGCGGACAACATGGACACGCGACAGATCATCCACGGGCGCACCTCACTTCACGTGCCACAGCCGGGGACCTCCGGCGACGAGGCATTCCGGAAGGTCCTGGACAGCGGTTCCTCAGGGCCGAGCGTCATCGGTGGTCGCATGGGTACCGGCGCCCGTGCGGCGCTGCGGCCGCTGCTGGTGATGCCGTCTCCGTCGTCGGTTCGGGCCTCTCTGGTCCTCGGGTGGCGCGAGGAGGGTGCGAACCGGGGGTCCGGACCCGGTCCCACGCGGTCATTATTTTTAGCTGATCCTCTCTCTCTCACTCCCTCACCGGCGGCGGCCGCTCCCCTTTGCGCTGTACCCGCTGACTGCTCCCGGCGTGTGCGGCGGCAGTTCTGAGTCGCTGCCAGCCCAGCTGTGCGAGCCCAGAAGAAAAGGTGCGCTGCCCCGACGTAGAGGAGGTGACGGCGATGGGAGAAAGTGCTTGAGGGGAGAGAGAGTCTTGTTCTTTTTCCAGGGGGGCGTGCGAGGGCAGTTGCTCCGCACTCGCGGTAGCAGCTTGAGCCGCCAAGTGAGCACCTCGCCACTTGTGTGCGTGCTCGCGCTGACGCCGCGGCGCCGTTCGCTTCTTCAGCGACGCCACGCGCTTGTACGGGCTGTCGATTTAATCGAGGTGTGACGATCGCTGCTTCTTTCCTCGGCGCGCACGATAGGCGCACGACGATTTTGGCCGCCATCGCTTTGTTCGGGCGGTATGCTCGCTGCACGCGAAGCGAGCGCATGTGCACACATCCTTGTAATTTTTTTATAACATCGCACGAGCGTCGGTTTCACGAAACGGTAGTTTCTAATATCGGTGCGAAGCAACGAGATCAGTGATACGACGGTCGGCGTCACATCGGCTTTCTGAACACGTGATCGCACTGATACGGCTGCTATTGTGTATGCGTTTCTAAGCAAACAGCGTAGCAGATGATCTGCTCTTGCACATCATGTAGGTAGTCTCGTAACTTCTCGCCTATATTAGGCGCTGCTATGTCCAGGGGTCAACGATCGCGAGATGTTAAAGATTTGCAAGGGTGTACGTATACATTTACGTTCACGGTAAGTAGCCCCAGGTGTTTAACATTAATCCAGAACCAACCACTACAGCGTGCATCTTGATCAAATCCTGAATTTGGCACGTAAAAGCACAAAATAATATTTTCCCGTTTGATATGTGATGGACGTACTGGGATCTTCGCCGCCATCGGGGAGCGGTCCGCTGCGCGCATATGCGCGCCCTAGGAGACCAAAATAAAGTTTTTCATCCATCCATCCGGCCATCCATCGCTTTGGCCTCACGGTTTTCGCCATGCGCACACGCCTCAAGTGTATACTATTTTACGGATGGGTGTCGGTGGACCCATATTGAGCGATTTAACCTTGCCGTTTTGTACCTTTAACAACTAAATGATCAGTGCTAAGTTAGACAATATACACATGAAACCGGTTGGGTTGGTTCACTGAACGTTTCCTGACCTTATCAAGTCACGTCATGATATATATAAAAAATAAATAAAACCCTCGTCTAACAGTGCAAGGTAGCGGCGCCCATATGCACATGCTCGCAGGAGCTTTCTATACTCACGTTTTGGAAAGCCGCGTTCGCATGCACCCTCCTCTGTTCACGCTTTGTTCTGGCTTCAAGTATGTGGTTTTTCCCGGAGCTTGGAACCTCGGCAGTTCGAAAGTCCGTCGCTAAAGTCTTTTGCCCCGTTGCAGTTTTGTTGCTTCGTCCATAAATTGTGCAGTTAACGTTAACGCGTCCGCTCCTTTACAAGGGGAACTGTCGTGACTAGAAACGTATTAGTTTCTTTGCGGAGATTACGCCATTGGGGCGGCGTATCTTGTCCGACACAAAATAACTTGGAGTACGCTTGAGCTTCGTCTTGAAGAGTAGAAGGCGATAGCGTAATCGGCCCCAATTCGCATCGCCTTCTCGATTGCTGATTGGCTTCGGTTCTCAGTGGATGCCTCACCCGTGCCGAGGGGAAGCGAACGTCTGTGCGCGTAACATTGGCCGTTTCAAACTATCCTACAATGCCTACTGCGAGCACAGTTACGAAGTGCCCACTACGCCATGATTCCTCGCTTTGCGAATCAGCGAAAGGCCCATTACGCGCCCTTAAGGCGCAACACACGAACCTACCGCAGCTCACTTTGTTGATGCTTTTGCTGATGACGATGGTTAAATACGTCTGAGCGCATTCCAATGGGTGGGCCTTTAAAACACCCACTCGTTGCGCAGTTCACATGTTTTGACGCCTCGCGCCATACTACGCTTCTGCCACGCAATATATTACGTGCGTTAAGGAAGCTCTTCCCACTACATGACATGCATAGAGTGTTTTTCTCCGAAGCATTTTCAAGCAATGGCGTGGGTCTGTGGTATAACACCTGCTTGCCAGGCAGGATGTGTGTGTTCGGTTCTCTCTCGAACTGAAGATTTTTATTATTTATTTTATTTGCATCTTTTTCGATGTTTCGCTCACGGACAAGATGATTTTTCACTCACAATCAATGACGCCGACGCCGGAATTTCTGCGAAAATATCTCTTCAACGCTATCGCGTTCAAAGTCAATTCTCTCTATACCTCGAAGTAGTGGAGTATTGTAAGTCCGTTATTTTACTGTAAAGCATGCTATGTCATGCCGACAACACGTGACCTGTCAGCAGGGTTCCATGACGTTAAAAGTATTAAAAAAGAGAGGGGGGGGGGGCATATAAATGACGAGTATAGTTTGAGGACAAATTAATCCCCCTAAGGGCGTTAACGTTTCTTATAGAGCGCATAATAAATTGACGCACTTGTATCATACAAGAGGGAGGAGCCATCGATCGTTACGTCGCTAACGAAGCTTCTCTACGTGCTAATAACCTAAGATGGCTGCCGCAATGGCGTCAATGCTTACTACGTATTAGTTTGCCACGAAGCGTTGACGTCACGGATGACGTCAACGCTTCATGTTCATCACTGCGGGTGCTTCGCTTCGATGTCATTGGCCTCTGTGCTAGAAAGACGTCACAATCCCCACAAACTCCTTAAATCTCATCTGACCACCTAAATTTCTGTCTCCCCCTCGTGTGCTTGCCTTCTCTTGGAATCCAGTCAGTTACTCTTAATGACCTGCGGTTATCTTGCATACGCGCTACATATGCCCTGCCCATGCCCGTTTCTTCTTCTTGATTTCGACTAAGATGTCCTTAACACCCGTTAGGTCCCTGACCCACTCAGCTCTGTTTTTGTCCCTTAGGGTAACACCTATCATTTTCCCTTCCATTGCTCGCTGAGTCGTCCTCAGTTTAAGTTGCACCCTCTTTTTAAGTCTCCAGGTTTCTGCTCCGTAGGCATACGTGTCGGTAAGATGTGGCTGTTATACACCTTCCTCTTGAGTGATAGCGGTAAACTATCATTCATGATTTGAGAATGCCTGCCAAATATGCTCCACCCCATTCTTATTCTTCTAGTCACTTCAGTCTGATGCAGGGCCGTACCGAGGAATTTTTTTCGGAGGGTGTTCGGAGAACGGCTAACTTTATCAACTGATGGTCGCTGTGAAGGCTTGCAAATATTTTAGTGTCAAAAGTTAAAGCTTGAAAAAATTTCGGGGGGTGTCAGAACCCCCTCCCCCCCCTTTAGTTACGGCCCTGGTCTGATGGTTCGGCTCCGCGGTCACAACCTGTCCCATGTAGACGTATTAATTTACCACTTCCAGCGCCTCGCTACCTACCGCAAAGCGCTGTTCTCTTTCGAGACTGTGGCACATTACCTTAGTTTTCTGCATACGAATTTTCAGGCCTACCGTTCTGCTTTCCTTGTCCAATTCAGTAATCATGAGTTTCAATTCGCTGCGTCCTTCTCAATTTAAGTTGAACCCAAGTCGTAAGCCCCTAAGTACCAGACGTTTCAATTTTGGTTTACATCCCCGCCTTTCCTTAATTTCTCTCTCTCTC
Source organism: Rhipicephalus sanguineus (assembly GCF_013339695.2). NCBI lineage: Eukaryota > Metazoa > Arthropoda > Arachnida > Ixodida > Ixodidae > Rhipicephalus > Rhipicephalus sanguineus. The sequence goes on from NC_051186.1 coordinate 57,559,847, forward strand.
TCTTTCTATCTCCTTCCAAACGTAAGCCCACGCCGACTGGCCCGTTTCCCGTTTACACTGGCGAACCCGTCACAATAATGGCGCCTCGCAGTCCCACGCTTTGTGCAGACGCACATATAGAACTGCCGCTAACAACCCCCGTACCGCGTTTGGCGTAAAGCACGCACCGGTGTATATATGGGTGTATATATAGGCGTATATATATGTGGTTATATAGGTGTGTGTATATATACACAGGGGGTGTATAAATCGTTGCCGGGCCACTGTTTCGGATCCTAAAGGTTTACGAGGACGTGTCCGTTGACTCTGTTTAGACGGAGCTCGTGTCTTCTCGATGCACTGATGGTTGTCACCGGTATCCAACGATAGGAGCCGATGAACGAACGAAAAAAAGGGCATACAATTGGTCAATACACGAAGGGGTGTGTCCGGTTGTCTCTCATACCATTTCGTGCGCCGTGTATTGTAAAATGAAATTTTGTTAATTTTCACGAGCACGTACAGAAATCGAGAGTAGTAAATTAAAGAAAATAATAAAAATGATAAAAAAGTAAAACGACCCTAATGCAAGACTTAAGTGCGCCTGAGAGTGGCACTCTCGTTGACTGTGTTGCTAAACTTGTGATTAAATGTGAGCCATCATGTTTTCCTTCTCAGTCGACCCTTGCCCCCCCGTCTCGAAAGCTTCCTGCACCTAATGTGGTTTTGCACTGGCTCCGAGATCGGAAGCTTCGCAACCTTTCTGCACCTCACCTCGCATTGTACTACCTCCGGGATCGGCACACCTTGACCCTTATTTATATGTATGTTCGTCCGTCTGCTTACATGTTGCGTAAATATATATACACATACACACAGAATGTAAAACCTTGGGAGGGAGTGGGGTCTTGAGCACCCCAAACCCCCACCCCTCTGGCTACTCCAATGCCCTTTTCAACCTCTCTTCACCCGGTTTATTGTCCTAAATTTCATCTGAAAGCTCCCTCGCGCAGCACTTACGTTTTTTCTTATCGTTTCTTGGTGCATGCGATATTTGAAATAAACTTTTGTATAGTATAACTTAGGTGACACAGGGACCAGTGTATATATATATATAGACGCCAGCGATGTATACTGCGTCACTGCTCCCGTGTGTTGAATATATGATCGGGTGGTGAGCTCGGCTGACTGCGAACAAAGCCGTCTCCGACACGTCAGTCTTGACGGTGACTCATCCGTACGCACCGACGCAAACAAGCCTAGTCATGCCTATAAAACGTAAGCAAACGGATCCGACGCATCAACGAAATATTGAACTCTGCCGTTCATGCTCTTGCCACTTCGTGTTCACGTCAGTCCTACGTTTCACCAGCGAACTCGTTGCCATATTTGTATACATTATACTCGGTGTCACGCAATGCTTTTCGGTTTGTGCAGTTTTAGCGCCGTCATCTTGCTGTATCGCCAAGTTATAAGCGGTTAAAGCATTTATAACCCAACTTATAAGTGGTAAACGTTATAAGCATGCATCAAGCTGTTCAAGCCTTTAGTCCTCATCATTTTCAAAGAAAACAAAAGTCACTCGCGCGATTGATTGATTGATTGATTGATTGATTGATTGATTGATTGATTGATTGATTGATTGATTGATTGATTGATTGATTGATTGATTGATTGATTGCCTCGGCGCTCGACCTTTTTCTTCTTTTTTTTTCCAACCTTATCTTCGAGTAATATTTGAGGTTGCTATCAAGACACCACCGTTAAAAATATGATTCCGGGGTTTTTCTTGCCAAAACCACAACATGATTATGAGGCCTTCCGTAGTTGTGGGGCCTTTACGTGTACCGAAATATAAGCACACGGGTGCTCTTGAATTTCGCCCTCATAGAAGTCGAACCCGCGCAACTCACCATCTAGCGCAAGCAACTCTTCAACCACTAAGCTACCGTGGCGGGTCAGGGCACCACCTAGCTATCACGAGATTTTCGACTGTTCCTCACTGTTATCTCCCCTTTCCTATAATCTGCACGTGAATTGGGAATTTCGCAGCGACTTTAACGGCTTCAATCACTTTTACAACTTTTGAAAGCAAGACCGCTGCGATATATTTTCCAACGACGCACGCGAAGTCTCCTGCAGTGTTGTTTTTTTTTTTTGTTACTTGACATAAAACGCATGCGGGAAGTTCGGCTACGAAACGTGCCAATTATCTTGTAATCTTGACAAAGGAGAACAGGAAAAAAGTGATGAAAAATGCAACGGAACTTTAAAAAATCGCCAACAAAAGTCACTCACCAAAAAGCCAGTGCACTGACAAAACAACTTCATGGATCAAGGATAAAAGAGGCTTATAAAAGTGATCAGTACAAGAACAATTCGTCGCATCAACTGATCACGTGATGGTCAGGTATGTCTTGCGAAGAACTAAGCGCGCCTGTCGAACGGCGTCGTCACATGCGCGTCAACGCGAATCAAAGCGGAATTCGTTAGCCTTTGTACAGCTCGGAGATACACTCATCGCTATCGGTTCGTCACACTTCATTGGCTGAGCATAGTTTGGAAAACCGCTTGATTTCTGCGACAGTTCGTTCGCGTCGCGTGTACTCCATGTGAGTCGTCGTGCATTTCGTGCGAAATGTCATTTATGAAAATGTGACGAAACCACGCGATATATGGCGCTCCGCAGGCGTAGCGATACACCTGCTCATATCTTATCGCTGCGAATGATATTTATGCGGGGGTGGGGGGAAGAAAAAAAAACTGCTGCATACGCAACGCATTCAGTTAGCTGGTATACGTACGGCCAAGCTAATTCGCGGGCCAGTCATTTATAAAGGCCAAATCCTTAGATGCCTCATCAAGCTCGAAAAAGTTGCCGTCGGCGTCGGCGGCGTCAACACGACTGATGCAACAAATCTTCATCGTGAGATGCGTCAGCATGACGTTTGCTGCACGGCTGCTGTTGACACTGGTTCCGGCAGCAGCGATGCTGGCAAAATAGTGTGAGATTTTTATATACACTTCAAAGGTAGCGTTGAAAAGTAGGAACAGTTCGAGGGACGAAACCGCACAGACGAAACGCACTGTTATGTTATTCCAACTAGCCCCAGCACACAAGCTTTAATCAATACAGTGAGAATTACGAAGCGGCACGACATAGGTCACTGACCTCTAAGCGACACGGGTTAATCAGTGACACCGGTAAAATAGTGATAGTTATGAAAACGCCAGACAGAGCCTTCGCCATTCATTCAAAAATTACGGCGGTGCTATGACGTCATGCGCGACGTTGCCGGTCAGGTCACGTGACTATCCCGCATGAGACGGTGACCGGAAGTTTCCCAGCTTCGTTCTTTAGAGTACACAAACACGCCGCGTCGTGTATTCCTCGGCAATTACCAGCCACCTTCCGTGACGATATATATCAGAGATCTCAAACTCACATAAGCTGGCAGGCCGCAGTCTCGAACATTAGTCTCGCAAGGCCCGGGACAGTGCAAGTGAGGGTGAAGAAGGTTGTAACGGGGAGGAGGTTGAACAAAATGTCACCTAATGTTGCCATTTGAAAGAACGCCTTTCCCATATCTAATATATGTGTCATTTCTGAAGGAGGTTTGACATGTGGATTCGATAAACATATCGACAGAAATCTCCAGAATGACAAAAACTTGGACGTTTATTCTGAAATATAGATTTTGTTTCGTGGTTATGTTTCAACACACGATGACGGCACGGGGTGCCTCAGGAAAGCAATGGTTGAGACCAGTTCCACCTCTGCAGCTTACCCGAGGAAAGCGTTATTCATCGCAATAGGCGATAAAATAACGCGAGTTCCACGTGGAAACACCACAAAACAAATTTCTTGCTTGTGATGCCGCCGGCCGCTCGCGAGAGGTCCGTGGGTCGCGTGTTTGAGACACCTGATATATATATATATATATATATATATATATATATATATATATATATATATATATATATATATATATATATATATATATATATATATATATATATATATATATATATATATATATATATATATATATATGATGTCCATGATCCCGCCGGTCATTTCTGACCGAACTCGTTTCGGAAGACTTCCTTAGCAAGGCTGTAACCGGAAGTGAAGTGGAAACCGGAAGTCAAAACAGAGCGTAAGATGGGAAGTGCTACTCGTTGACAAACAAATACACGAAGGACATGATGAGTATTTATGTGCTCGTTTTGCTTAACCTCCATCGAATCAAATCAAACCAAACACTCATTTATTTTTCGAAGCACGATCGCAACGAAAAGGATACGCGAAAGATGGGCCCAAGATCAGGAGATTGTACCGGGACCCTCTGTACATGTTCACTGGACGCAAATTACAAAGTTTCCGCAGATATACAGAAAGAACAGGAGAAACGTGTACATATAGTTGACTCAGGCCTGTAGCCAGGAATATTTTTCGGGGGGGGGGGGGGGGAGGGGAGGGGGGTACTTGCTGAAAACCTTGACTTTTCGAGAAAAACACCTATTTTTATTATTTATTTTTGGTAAAAACACCTACTTCACCGAAATTTCCGGGGAGGGGGGCTAACCCCCCCCCCACAGCCCCTGGCTACAGGCCTGAGTTAACTACACAGAAAAACTACACATCGACAAGAGACATTGAGAAATATTGATAACCAACGTTTATGGGTGCATAAAACTATACTGCAGTGCACTTATCGAAATAACTTTATTAATCTATACTGTAATCTATATGTAATGTCACAAAAATTTGAGAAAGAAATAGATTCACACTAACACTGAGAATATACAAGGAAAGCTAACATAAACAGCAACTGTGCGTCGTCATGTAATACTAATTAGAAAACTAAGTTAGAAAAAAAAACATAAAAACAACAGAGTACGTACAATAACGATTTCGTATCGAAGCTGCAGCTGCTCTTACGGTGAGACGTTTTACTTTATTTTTTTATTCAAAGCCTACTTGATCGCTGCCTGAGTCGACATTCCGCACAGGAATGCGTGCAGCGCTAAAACATGGCGCTTCGTGTTACAAAACGCGAGACCTAGACGGCTTCACGGATACGCCGCTGACGTCATCAGAATGGAACGCAATACCGCAGCTGTCCGTTTGTACAGCAAGTTATTACAAACGTCTTTTTTTGAAATTCTTTTTTGTCACAGTGAACGTTCGCTTTCCCTTCTTTATCTTGCGCTTCTATGGCTACCGTGCATTTCAAATCTTACTAAAAGCTAATACGTTGCACTATGGTTTGCGAATGCTAACGCGTCAGCGTTTCTTGTATCTTATTTTCCAATGTGTGCGCAGTCGTTTTCTTTTTTTTTTTCTTTTGTTAAATTCTTCGGTGTGAAGTTCTTCTTAAACTTCCTTCTTGTTAAGTTCTTCGTTAATTTCTTTAGCACGTTCGTTTTTTTTTTCCTTCTTTTTTGGCTTTTTGAACCAGTCGGTACTCGTATGAAGGTTAATGGGAGGCCTATTAATAATGATAATTGTTGGGATTTTACGTTCCAAAACCACGATATGATTATGAGAGACGCCATAGTGGAGGGCACACCCGCCAGGGTGGTCTAGTGGTTATGGTTCTCGACTGATGACCCGCAGGCCGCGGGATCGAATCCCGACCGCAGCGGCCGTATTTTCGATGGAGGCGGAAATGCTTGAGGCCCGTGTACTTAGATTTAGGTGCTCGTTAAAGAACCCGAGGTGGTCGAAATTTCCGGAACCCTCCACTACGGCGTCTCTCATAATCAAATAGTGGCTCTGGGACGTTAAACCCCAACAATTATTATTATCATTATAGTGGAGGGCACTGGAAATTTCGAGGACCTGGGGTTCTTTAACGCGCACATAAATCTAAACACGCGTACCTCTGGCATTTCGCCTCCATCGAAATACGGCCACCGCTGCCGGGACTCGATCCCGCGGCCTGCGGGTCATCAGTCGAGAACCAGAACACCACTGCGGTTTTTGCTTCTTCAACCAATCGGTAGTTGTATTCAGTTTAATGGAAGGCGTATCATATACTTGCCAACGGCTGAACAATAATTAAAGTGAGCCTCGATTATCATGAAGCTATACAATCGATATCATTAGGTGAAAGTTTGGTTGAAAATGACAGCGCAGTCAACGCTATCGTAGATGGCGACTCCAGGAAATTATTAAGTGCCTCTGAGATCGGTGTTCGACTGTCGGCCATGAAGTTATGTGCTTAATCTGTTATTTATTTGTTTATTTATTTATTTATTTATTTTCAATATACTGCAAACCTTTTCGGTCCATGCAGGAGAGACACAAGATATGAAGAACAGATACAATGGTGTCGCATACAGAAAGAGACGAACGCAATCCATAGAAAACAGTTAAATGCTGAGTATAGTGCAAACAACAGTGTCAAAGATAAGTTCAGCTCACATGCGAAAATCCGAGTGACTTCCGCTTATTTAACAACCATTTAATCATGTATCAAAGTGATTGCACGTTGTCAATCCACATTAGAAAAAAGTAATGCTGCTGTCGTGATCTTGAAACTTTTGCTTGAGAACATACGTTCACAAATTGCGTCGTAAGTGGTCCACACGCGCCATCACCACGTGTGGAATCTGCAGAGGGTGACTGTATCGCCTGTTATTAGCTGTTGATTGTACTTAAAGGACTTGAAAAAAAAAAACCCATTGCCTTGCCCCACTGCCTTAACAACCCATTGCCTTAACAACCACTAATAACCAATTAATCAGTAAGGAATCAAGGGTATATATAGACATCCAAGCCAATTATCCCGACCTTGAAGCATTTCGCGGATATATCAGCGAAGCGAAGAGTTTAACTACACCCACGGTGTCATAACACACACGTATCGACTTGTGTTGTTCTTTCTTCTTTTTTCTTTTTCGGTACCATGAGCTGTCGCTAAGGCCACATAAGTATGCGGGCGTAATCTAGAAAGCTAGTGGTTCCGAGTAATTCGTTTTCATTGCGTAACGGTTACATCCGGCTGAGTCTGCGAAAAATGCAACGAAGCAAAGCGACCTTGGGTTTTATAGCTAAGCCTTGGCGGCTCGTCTCGTGATGTCGCGTTTTCCTGTTGTGGTGAGCCGTTCGTCTTAAAGGGGCCATGCCACGTTCAGCCGACAAATTGCGGTTTTCAGCGAAAAATAGAAGTAGAGGGTCTGTTGTGCCTGTACATATACGAAAAATGCATCTTACAAGAATACTTCCGTACAAGACAAGCTCTAGAAGTCACCGGTCAGAAACTCCGCCCACCACCGGCGACCGCCATTTTGCCATGGCGTGCGTGACGTCATGTGTAGCACGGAGCGGGGCCGTCGTCTTCTACGAAAGTTTCAGCCACCGCAAATTGTTGAATTTACATGACAAGCTGAAGAAAGTTGAAATAGCTCGATTGCACGCGCAGCTGACTCCGAAACAAAATCGTTGGCCTGAATGCGGACGCTCGCAAAGCAAGCAGTTTGTTACGTCACGGCTCGCGAGTGCGCCATTGTTGCCCGACTCTCGGGCCGCTCGCGCGTTTATAAAAAATATTGCCCCAATAAAAAATATGGCCCCAATGTTGGGGCCATATTCAATAGTGCTTGCTTCCTTGGAGTCGAAAGAAGGCACTCTGAGATGATGAGTGCACATGATTAAGGCGAAAGCCTTAGATGCCTCATGAAACACGAAAATTGACCCTCGGCGTCAACACGAGCGATGCAAAATGTCATCACGTGATGACGTCACCATGTAAAGGCAACGTGACGTCGCAGATAGCAAAACTTGTGACGTCACCACGGCATCATGATGACGTCATCACATGACATCGTCACTTGGTCAAAGGTGGGCCGATCACGGAGGCAGTGCAAAAACCAGGTGAAGTGCGGAAAGCTTGCAGTGCCTCCGGTCCTGGAGGCACTGCAAAGTCACCTTAGATGCAGGACGCTTTCAGAGGGGGGCGGGGGAGGATCAATACATCGACTAAGAAAAAAGCAGGAGATGGCTCTGGCTTTCGAGTCGTCTTAGGCGAACGCATAAGGGTCCCTGTGAGTTTGTTTATCTTTTCCCACCTGTGACGTCAGTCTCTAGATAAGAAAGAGAAATATTGTTCGCACATTGTTTACGCGCGCTGGATTCAGTTATATATGGCGCATTCCATATACGGCGCCGTTGTCTTCTACGGTGAGTTTGCAATTGCTCTTTGTCGTACAGCCTTGATTTTTTTTTCCGTCGGCACTCGAGCCAAGTTTACTAAGCAGGATGACGTACTTATACCAACGTTCCTTCAACTCCCCCGCTCGAGAACATGTGAAACGGGTGCGCCGACGTTCAGACTCGCACATTCAGCTTCGTGTATACATTGCGTCCACTTAAATGTGAAATGTCAGCCGTAGTGAAAGTGTGCGGAGCAAGAGACGCTGACTCAGGAGGAGAAATTGTTTGACTTCAAAAAGAAAAGTAAAAAAAAAGTGGCGCTGCAGGCTGAGGGAACTGCAAGCTTCGTGTCAGCGCATACTTGGACTAGTATAGCGGTATACATGGACGAGAGCGTGCGACGGTCGCGGGGCTAATACACCTGGGTTTGACGCAACGGCCCGCACTCTGAAGGGAGAAATAAACGAAGACTCCTTCCTCAGACTATACTTGGATTTGCTTAACAAATTCTCAAGGTGTAGACTTTATGTCACGTTAAAAAAACTAAATTACGGTGTTTTGGGTTCAAAACTGTGAAAAGATTATAAGACAAGCCGTAGCGTGTTTATCCTAAAGAGCATTAATTGGCCTAGACAGGGAAGGGGACGGTGTTTCAACCCCCCCCCCCTGCCGGAAATTTTCAACTTTGCATACTCTTAAGAGTGATGTTTATTGGGCGAGTTGGAAAATGCACTCTGAAAAAAAAAAAAAAAAGGGTATCGCTTGTGAGAATGGACTACAGGAAGGCACACGGACACACAGACGGAGGAATTGCTAAAGCGCTTCCATATGTGTGTCCGTGTGCCTTCCGGTAGTTCCCCCCCCCCCTACCTTCGCGAAAAAAAAATTCTGGCTACGTCCAGCACAATAGCGGTACTCCCGGTCGCCAAAGTCATGTTACCAGACCAGAAACGTCACTCACGACGTCACTGGTGGAGAGGCACGTCGCGCTGTCGACGGTGGCTCTGGCAGCAGTGAGCCTGGCAGAATAGTGAGGACCGCGATGTGGCACAGCGTAAGTTACTGCCTCACACCCAGCGACCCATGCGGGCCAACCAATAACGCTGAATGATACTGGATGACGCTGAATGTCACTGGCAGAATAGCGATACTGTTGCAACGCCGGGCAGAGCGTTTCCAGGTCATTCAAATTTTACTGCGAACGGCGGTGATGTGACATCATACGCGACTCCTCTGTCGAGGTCACGCGACGCTCCCGCATTGGACGGGCACCGGAAGTTCCGCCACTGCGCTCTTTCACTGCATGTGGAAGCACGCCGCGCGTAGTGAAGGAATCCGGATTAATTTTCTCCACACGGTGTTCCTGCGAAAAGTTCCCAAGATCCCTTACGCATTCGCCTAAGACGACTCGAAGGCGAAAGCCATCTTCTTGTTCTTCACAGTCGATGTATTGATCCTTTGTGCACCTAACACGCTGTTGCACTGCCTCCAAGATCGGAGGCATTTCAAGCTTTATGCACTTCCTCGGTGATCGGCCCCACCTTTGACGAAGCGGTGATGTTATGTGACGACGTCATCATGCGACGTCACGTTATGTGACGTCATAGTGACTTCGTGATGACTTCACTAACTTTGGCGATCTGCGAAGTCATGACGACGTCATACGACGATTTATTGCATCAGTCGTGTCGACGCCGCCGCCGATGCCGACAGTTCCTTTTCGTGTTTGATGAGGCATCTGTCATCTATGGCAGAGGTCGGCAACCTGCAGAGGTGGAGTGCCAAGTTGCATGAAGCCGACACGGCAGAGGGCCGGATGGCAAATTGATGGGGGTAGGGGGGCTTCGCAGGCAAGGAGATAAAATTTTGCGAATTGACAGTGATGTACAAAACTGGACTGAAATCATGTTTATTTTCAGCCCGCATGTCGCGAGGTTGGAATCAAAGATAGGTTACAAGTGAAAGACCAATTTTCGGTCAAAGTTTCCATGTCTGCGTTCAGATAAGGGGTTGGGGTGTTTGACGTCCTGCTGGGCAAAGGCGTGCGCACAGGGGGGGGGGGGGTGGCTAGTAACCTAAGAGGGGGGCGCAAAATATGCCCCATACATTGACCCCCCCCCCCTACTCACCTAAGAGGGGTGGGGCGCAAAATCTGCCTCGTACATTGACGTACAAGGTGGGGGGACGCTGCGATGAACCTTCGCCCCCCACTGATGGGGAACCCTGCGCGACCCTTTGTTGTTGGGGGCCGCAGGTTGTCGACCCTGAGGGCCTCATCGCGCATTGCAGAGACGCACAGCTGAAGAGGCGTAAACTGACGCCCGACACATAATGTTTGCGAGAAAAGGTACCGTCCGTCCGCTGGTTCCACCGGAGTGCGTGACTTCGAGCAGGGAGAACCGCGGCGGGTGAACGCACTATCTCCGCTACGTTTCATTTGTCTACAAATAATTTACTCCCCGTGCTGGGTCGAGCACTCGCAAATAACTTCACCGTGTGCAGACGGCGCCGCGTGCTCGCGCGCTTATCTTTCGAGGGAGGGGGTTTGTTCTGGCCTGACGGATGTAGGCACGCTCTGTGGTGGCGAGCTCCTCGTCAATACAACTCTTTTTGAGCGTGGAGAAGTGTTTGTGATTTCACTAAAGTGTGCGTCACTTCGCAAGCCGGCTCCTCAGAATAAAAACGAGGTCGCGTACCATTCGGGTGTATAACTATTTAAAAGCAACACACTCCTCGCGTGCGTCTCTCGTCGGCTGCCCTTTTTAAGCGGGATTCCGGAATCGACACTATGGGCCCCGCTTGCTTACCCTTTCCTACTTTTCTTCTTTTCGGAGTGTGCGTTAGAGAGAGAGAGAGAGAGAACGTGTGTGCGTCTACCGTGAAGGGAGCGCAAAAGCGGTTCACAAGAAAATTCACAGGACAGGAAAGACGCTTCCTTCTCAACCTCATCTGCTCTCCCATACGCAAGATGCTGAACCAACTGTCCCAACAACTCACTATCTTGAAGTATATTTATTTTATTTTGTTACATACTGCCGGCCTTCTACGAAAGCCTTAGACAAAAGTGGGACATAAATACACACCGCAGCAACACAGCACAAGCCCGAAGTATTGAATAGGGTTGCACATTAGGAAGAGAAAAAAAAAAGATAAAGAAGAAAGAAAAAAAGAAATACATGAGGTAATATTCTGCGAAGCAACGAAACTAGTATAATATGCAAAACAACGAAAGGGAACAAATTCCACGGCAATCAGTACTCACATAGCACAAAGTACACACATTACAAGTATTTACATAGCACAAAGAACTCACAAGAACTCACATAACATATGTGTGTTGTTTGTGTGTGAGAGAGAGAAACAGGGGAGAGAGTATGTGTGTATGGACAAGAGAGGAGAGAGGTGTGTGTGTGTGTGCGTGCGTGCGTGCGTGCGTGCGTTCCAGCCAGTTTTCAACTGGCCTGGAAAACGCGTTCGAATCCGCCGGCCAGACTTTCTAAATGAATAGCCCTCTCTAAGTTCGGCACCACGATGACGTAAGAGCACTCGCGCAGACGCGTGGCGCTAAACAAAATACGTAAGCAAGAACTAGCGAACGCGCGGAGTCGGAGGCGTGTTTATTTGCGATCAAGAAAAAAAGACCCGAAGAAAAAAAGAACATAGACTTAAAAGAAATTCGGGGGGGGGAGGGGGAGGGGTAACGCTGCAGAGACCAAAACAAACTCGAAGCGCGAATCTCTTCTGCTGCTCCTCTGCCTTCTCTGCTCTTTGAACCACGACCGAAGAAGAAGTAAAGTCAAGCTCGGCGGCCGTCTCGTTGTCATTTGCTATTTATTCGCCGCGTCGTGACCTTGCGAGAGCACTTTTAGAGCGTTATTCACAGGTCACGGTGCTCAATTCAAGTTCGCGTGAATCCGCAGCGAGCGTTCTATTCCGGCACTCTGACTTCTCGCCGTATTTCCGGAGCACATTCGAGTCGCGCCGTACCAGAAATGTTGCCAAGTTCAATACAAGTAACGATGATAATACGAACGCTAGTGAATCACGTGCACCGCTATCACTTTCCGTATCTGTGCGCTGGGGCGCCGCCAGGATTTTTTTTTTAATGGCTGACGGCGGCGGAGTGGGGGGAGGGGTATTTTGTCTGTTTCCTTTTGAAGGGTGGGGGGGGGGGGGGGCAAAGGGGGAGCAGGAGAAAATTCTGGGGGTGCCGTCACCCCCTCAGAACTGTCTAATGTTGGCTAATGTCTACTGCCGACATTGGCCGGCATCAGACATCGTCCAGCGAACACAAGCAGACAATCTGCAACACCTAGCCAGCATTGGAGGGTTGTAGATGTGTGCGAAGAAGGATACTGCAGGTGAATTCGGTTGGAAAATCGGTTACACCCTCTTAAGGTGGATGGAAAACGCGCGTGATAATATTGTCATTAAAATTAAGGGCAGAAAAGGCATTGTTGAAAACCAATTCTGAACCCGAGACAAAAACTGCGCGCGTGAGCATAAGAATTCCCGCTTAAAAGCAGGAGTGGTGTGGAGGCTGGCCCCCTGCAGGTCCCGTCACAGAGCTCATCGCGGGGAAGCAAGTGCTGACGCGACGCTTTCTGCAGGGGTGCAACGACCCCGGTTGTGTCCCACCAGGGTTCGGACTGCATCGATCGTTGCTGCAGTCGACACAACTGGCGGACACTTTACCGGCTCGAGTGGCTGGCATTCGAGCGAGCAGCCCTCGAGCAGGCACGGGATCGCTCCTCTGGCCCCGGACCATCAACCGCCACTTCGCAGGACAGCGTGGGCGCTCACACCGACTCCATCGGCGGTGGGTCACGTTCGGAACACGGTACGACGCAACCATCTTCCAGTATTGGAACCCACAACGCCTTCCATACTCAACAACGAATAGGTCCGTGCCACGAAGGGCAGTCCTGACGGCATCGTCACTGGTCTGGTGATAGTAGATAGATAAAAGTGACATATATACTTGTGCATACAGCGGGTAACTATGTTGGCGCAGAATGCAAATAAGGTCAGGGTAGTAGCCAGTCGAACGGGTATACTTTTATGGGACACGGCTGAAGGCGTAGTTCCGCTGTCGAGGTACACTCGACGAACGGATGACTTGATGGCCCAGGTTGGCCTCCAATTGGTCAGGGAACAAAACGCACATTAGGAGTTTTTGCGATTGCACCCTCGTTATAACTCCGCATATGGCAGTCGTCAAATGGTGTCATTTCTACTGCGTGGTAAAGTCGTCCTTGTTACTGCTTGTCTAGCGCATTGCAATATATGAATAAGCTTCAAAGCCTGAGGTTAATCACACACATGTAACACAACTACACAAGTAAAAAGTAATCTAATTTGATTACTAACCTATTAGAATTAAAATGCATAATTAGTATTCTATACACGACTGGTCCCGCTGTCCTACCTCTTTTCCCATTTTTCTTCTTTCCGTACTCAGTGTGCGTGCGTGCGTGTGTGTATGAAAATGAATCGCGAATGAATGATAACGTAAGAGCGCGCGCACAGAAGCGTGGTAGTAAGCAACGTGCGAAAGCAGACAAGAGTGGAACGGGAGCTGCGGTCACGAGTTCGAAGACTGTTTATTTGCCATCGAGGAAGAAAGCGCTGAAGATAACAGAAACAGAGAGGGTGCCTGGGAGGAGGGGGGGGGTTAAAAAACACTAATCGCGAACCCCTTGGGGTCCTCCTCTCTCCTGTCAGCTTTGTAACACAACCGAAGAAGCCACGCTCGGCGGGATTCGCTCCGTGGATTTCATGAGCAACGGTTGCGTCGTCCGCGATGCCGAGTCTTCTCCGCCTCTCGCCGATCGTCGTGCCGTGACGGTTGCTTCGTCCGCCAAGCCGATCACTTCTCACCGATTAAGGTTTGCTTTTCCGTGATGTCCTCGTGCCTCTAGCCGATCGTTGCCCCGTCCCTAAACTCCGCTGACCGGATTCCTCCCTACTCCTTCCTGTTATTCCTTTAACCCCTCCTCACCCCTTCCCCCTGAGAGCTACTGCTGAGGTGTCATCCCCGAGATAGACAGTTGCGGGGCTCTCATTTTTCTTCCCTTCCTGTTTAATTATTATTAAGAATCACTACCCCGCTCGGCGGTCGTGACTTTGCCATCGCTGTTTATTCGCCGCGTCGTGCCCTCGCTAGAGAGCGCGGACATCGAGATCTTCGAAAGCGTAATAAAAGTCACGCGTTCCCTTATGCATTGGCCTCAGACGACTTGAAGGCGAAAACCATCTTCTTCTTTTTCTTCCTTCTATTCGCAGTCGGCTGCATGGTCGCGACTCCACATTCTAAGCCAAAAGAGAGCAACGGGGGTATAGGGGTTCCTCCTTTGAGGGAGCAAGTGCTTTGCCACTCCCATTACTCTCCTAAAAGGAGCAACGGCAAGGGGACGAACCGTTGCTCTTCTTGAGGACCAACTGTTACTCCTTTCTGATGCTCCTCAAGGGAGCAACGGATGCTCCTTCCCGTTACTCCTTAGTTTCTTCTTGGGCCGAAAAAAAAAAATTCATTTTTGATTGACTTCTAGAGCACATTGAGGTTTATACACATATTTGTTTGGATGTACAAATGATACACAGACATCTCGTTCAGAAAGAAATTTCAGAAAATTTGCAACAAACACACAGGATTCGAACTCGCGACCACTTAATCACCATGCGCGCACGCTAACCACTGCGCCACCAAACGCTACGGCGCCCTTTGAAAGGAAACGGGGTTATGTAGGTACCGACGGATCGTTGCGCGTTCTGACATGTTAGTGAAATGAGTATAGGCGTGCAGAACCAGTGGTGATGTTCGAAAGAGAATAGAAGGTAACAATGTATACATCTGAAAACGTCAAGGCAATGAGTCTCTCGCGAAAACACAGGCTTTGCCGTGCTCCCTTTGCGCTAGCTAAAAGGCCAGTTTTTTTCTTTTTTGCCCGGAGGTGTGTTTTCTTCTTCTTTATTATCATTGTTATTATTAATATCAATATTAATAATATTAATTTTTGCGGAATAGTCGCCTCTTCTTTGAAAAGACAACACCGCCCGAGCTGATAACGTCCGTTTGCTCTGAGATTAAACACAAATTCAAACTACCGGACCCGATTGCGATAACTGTCCTCCCGCCAAAATCACCCAGTGACAAGGTAGAGATGAGGGGGTAGGGGAAGCAGCGGCGTTAGCTCGCTGTCAGTCTCGTTGTCAGCATGAAACCGCAAATGTAAAGTCTATCAACTGTGTACTTCTCTCAACCGCTCGTTTGTCGAGAAGTATACACGGAGTCTCGCGAAGCTTCGCATTTTATTGCCCCACTCTCAGGCTACATATTTATGCCAAATGTTATACGCAAACACGCCATTTGACTTGCGACGACAACAGCTTCAGGTGCTGGCGTTCTAGTGCAACCATGCCTTTTATTAGGCGCTTTTAGCTTGTATTAGGGGCTTTTAGCTTTACGTTACCGTGTTACGAGTTGCCGGAACGAATCTGCGCATACGCGGGCCTTTACGGAACGTGAACTACTCTCCGGATTGGCTTTACGTTTACGGACATATCTTGAAAATCCACATTCGTTCGCGGCTACTCGCGATACCCGCTTTGCCGAGGCTCCAGCCGCCGAGTAAAAATAAGCCGAAGTGCGAGTGGTAATTGCGATCACTTTGTTTCAGCGGCTAGAGTCACCAGAGTGACCTAGAATTAGAATACCGAAGCGGTAAAAACGGTAAAAACGTGAGAAGCCTTGACATAAATACCCCGACAGGCTGGACAGGTGACGCCATCTAGCGGGAACAAGATGAAGCAGGCAAGCAAAAAATTGTTATTTCAGAAACGTCGTGCGTTCCACTTCTGGTATAAATGCCTTGCCGCGGCATTATTACGAATGAGTTACCTTTTCAATCATTTTTTTCCTCTAAAACACTAGGCGAAAACAAACGTGTCCACGGCTATGGTTGCACGAAGCGTCACAAGATGGCGACACCATCGTCGCATAACCCGGTATTCTTCGCTAAAAACCCCTCGAGATATTTCTGCAGCGGTTATACAATCTTATATAAATTAAATATAATTTAAATGCCGTTATCATCAACGTTTCATGGTTTATTCAAACGTAAAGGTATCCGTTTACGTACGGGGAGGTAAAACCTTTCTAAAACATGTGTTGCGGTAACACGGTAACATTAAAAAGTTTACGTACAAGCCAAATGTCCCTATTAGCGTGCGTATCTCTCTGTTCAGTTTACAAAAACTAGTTTCCTTATGCCAGCCCGCAAGAAAATCGGGCCCATGCATCGACCGATACAGGGTGCGTCCTGCAGGAGAGCAGCGGTTGCGCGCCGAGAGAAACTGTTGCCGTTCGTCTTTCTGTTGCTCCCTTCCAACCTAACCCTAAACGCTTACTCCCCCAACTTGAGCATGTCAGCCATCTTGTTCCAGTTGGTCTTTTTGAGGAGTAACAGTTGGTCTTTAGGACTAAAACCGGCAGTTACTCTCGTTTTTTCCATTTTTGGCTTAGAGTGCAGGTGTACACCGATTCAGCCGATGTATGCTAGGCCTCAGCCCGGAGTTCACAACCGTTCCAGCTCCTACCAGCACGGTAGCTCCTGCAACATCGACGGATCTCCTTCCTTCCCTGATGGTTTTTCCTTCCCAGTTGACTCTTATACGGAACATGACGGCGACGGCGACGACAAAAATAAAAAGCGCTTCGAACGCGTCCATATACGAGTGAGGTTAAGACTTCCGCCTGTCCTCGCTTTTTTTCGCGCAGTTTTAACCTCAATCGGTCCATATATTGTCGAATAGCCTGTACGAAATCCTGCTTGGTCCTTTGGTTGATTGAATACTAATGTTGTCTTAATTCTATTAGTTATACTGTCTTTCTAAACAGCTTGTAGACAACGGACAGTAAGCTGATCGGACCGTAATTTTTCAAGTCCTTGACGTCCCCTCTCTTATGAATTAAGGTGGGAATAGCATTCTTCCAAGATTCTGGTACGCTCGCCGTTAAGAGAAATTTCGTATACAGGGTGGCCAATTTTCTAACACAACCTGTCAACATTCACACATTCACATTCACACAAAACACCTTCACACTATCAATCAGGTGATAGAGAACTGCGGGGAATGTAACCAACCCCTATATATAGAGCCGTCATAGATTACGAGAAGGCATTTGATTGTCTAAATTTCCGGAGCCCTCGACTACGGCGTCTCTCATAATCATATTGTGGTTTTGGGACGTTAAACCCCAGATATTATTATTATTACATGACAGATACACGACAGATACAGATACAAGGTTTCGGCGCCAGCATGCTTCCGTAAAACTGAAATAAATAAATAAATAAATAAATAAATAAATAAATAAATAAATAAATAAATAAATAAATAAATGTTTTTGGAACAAAAACTTCGGTCGAGCCTGCCAGGATTCGAACCTGGAATCTTCTGATCCGTAGTCAGACGCGTTATCCGTTGCGCCACAGGCCCGGTTGGTTTTTGGATGCACGCCAAACGCCCTTGAAGCCGGTGCGTCCCTATCGATGTGGAGTGGATAATGAAAGAAGATTTCTTTTTCTTGTTTGAATTTCTTCCTTGAAGAAGCTTGCGGCGCAGTTATTCATACCATACTTAACGACCATCGCAGCTAGTTTAATCAATCAGTGCAATTCAAGGGGCACTGACACCATTTTTCGAAGGTGAGTTTACTCTGCCATACAAGTCTCCATAGTACAGAAACGACTCTGAGCAAGGGTGAAGCTCAGAAAATGCCGATAAGATATTTTATTTTGATATTAGAGCCAATTTTTCCATGGCTCACCTACATACATCGACACTAGGTTGACGTCGGGCTACAGTACTAACTTTAGTGACTTCACGCAGCCGTATGGCTAGTTGGGATCGCGTCAGGTACCAAAACTTCCAATATGGCCGCTTGTGCGTCACCAACGTAGCCACGGTGCGGAGCGGCCGTGGAAACTTCACAATATCTTGGGCTCATACAAACCTCCTTGGGCTGATACCATGTTGTGACGTCAGGGTACAGTAGGAACCAGAACTACCTTTAAAAAAAAAAAAAAAACATACCGTGATTACTTATTCAGGGTGCACTCACGCTTAGCAGTACATTTTCTAGGCTCTCGAGGGCTGGGCCTTTCATTTAACGCAAAAAAAAAAAAAACTGAAAATGCCCGTGTCGCTACCCCTTTAAACCGTATGGAAGACGCCCATGAATATATTGCAGTCAAAATGACGAAGAACACGATGTACTATTGAAAAGTAAATATGAGCCCTAGACAAAACGGTGAGTGTGAACATAAAATGACAGATAGTATAGCTAGTTGGTGCGGATCCATCATAAAATGAGTTGGCGTGCAGATACGCGGACACAAGAGAGCAGATCAGGTCGGCGTCACGCCATATAGACGAAGCGAACGCGCAGCTCGCGCTTGGGAGGTCACGTGATATTTTCTGCACAGTTTCGTGATCACACCGGATTTCTCATGTGATCGAGTAAACAAAGCTTTCGCCTTGAAATTTCGATTTCCTTTACATTCATGCGCGTGCTTGTATTATGTACGTGTATGTACAGTCGCGCTAAATATGACTTGCAACACACGAACGCGTGGCCTCATGAGTTCAAAGAGTGCCCATGGCTTCCACTTGTTTTTATTCCCACAACTAAATTATATTTTCTTTCTGGATCATCGCCGAGTGAGAGCACTGCATTTAGTTGTGAAAATAAGCGCTATTGGAAGCTGTGGGGGATCTTGGATTTTGTGATGTCATGCGCTCCGATGTTGCAAGTCATATTGAGCGCGACTGTACATACATACATACATACATACATACATACATACATACATACATACATACATACATACATACATACATACATACATACATACATACATACATACATACATACATACATACATACATACATACATTAAATATTTTGGAGGGGCTGTAGGTCTGAACACACAGGCACCCCGTCTGGCTACGCCAATGGCACGCGTCTGTACAGTTTGTTACAACCTAAGCAATAAATATAGGCTCCGCCAACAACCCTCGCCGTTCCAAGCAAGAAAAAATTTCGCAGATGTTCCAACCAACTGCCGTGTCCGTACGCCAACTTCTTTTATTGTGAACATAAAAATTCCCCCTGAGTGCAGGAGTGGTGTGGAGGTTGGACCCCTGCAGGTGCACCGTGCAGAGGAGCAACGACCCCGGTTGTGTCCGATCCTAGTTGAGACTACACCATTCGAGTGTAGTCGAAACAACCATCGTCCTTTTTTCGGCTCGAATGGCTGGCATTCTAGCGAACACCCCTCGGGCTCTGTCCCTGAGCTATCCTTCGCCACATTGCAGGACAGCCTATACGCGGGAGCTCACACCGACTCCATCGGCGGTGGGTCACGTTCCGACAACGGTATGACGTCACCCGTCATCCAGGATCCGAACCCACCACGCCTTCCGTACACAGCAACGTCTGCATCGCATCGTCACTGGTCTGGTGATGAGAGAAGGATAAATGTTGAATATATGCCAGTGCATGCAGCTGGTGGTTATGTTGGCACAGTGCAATTAGGGTCAGGGCAGTAGCCGATGAAGGGTGTATGTATTTGTAGGAGCAGGCTACGGCTGAAGATATTATTCCGCAGTCGAAGTGCATTCCATGAACAAGGGACTAGTTGGCCCATGTTGATCTCCCATTGGTTAGGACACAAGACGTGCAATAGCATTTTCGTAATTGCGCTGTCGTTGTTACTCCGCATATAATAGTCCAAAGGAGTCAATGTTTTGCTGCGTGGTATAGCCATCTATTCACCGCTTGTCTATAGCGGGTTACCATATACATAGGCTTTACAGAGTCACGTTCATCTCACGTATACTCTACGAAAGACGTAGCGAGCTGCACTTGGGCAGGATACATCTGTGTGCAATGTAGTACAATTTGACACGCGACCTTAGGCAGTTACGCAAGCAATTAGTGAACCGCTTATTTAGTTGTGCTAACGAATAAAATCTGTACTAACAGAAATATTCGGCAATTTACTCAAGGTGGTCGCTAGGAAAAAAAAAGGGGGGGGGGGTACAGTGGTGTAGTTACAAATTTTTTTCGGAGGTGGGGGATGGGTTGCGGGTAGGCGGTGGGTTTAATCACTCTTTATATTCGTGCGTGTGTATATACGTATATGTGTGTGTATACATAAACATGCAAAATTTTAAAATTTCGGGGGCCTGCACCCCTCCCCCCTACCAGCCCCTTCCCCCATACGCCAATGAAGGGCGGGGCTTTAAATGAGGTGAGGGAAAAGTATTTAATGTTCAGGTACTAACATTCAAATTGCTAGTTATTAACATACGGGGCAGAAAACTGGGAGAATAACGAAGAGAAACGCAAGAAGTTAAGAACTAAGCAGCGTACGACGCAACGGAAAATGACGGGCGTAACACGAAGAAAACAGGACCACTGCAGACTGGACCAGAGAAGAAACGGAGGCAGCCAATATCTTATTTAGCGTTAAGAAAAGGAAAGTGGACCTAAGTAAGCCACGTAATGCGAAGGACTGATGACCGATGGTCAGTTAGAGCGACACATGCGATGGATACCAAGAGACCCGAAACGCAGCCGATGACGTTAAAGGGTTAGGTGGGGCAACGAAATAAAACAGTTTGGAGGCATAAGATGAAATCAGCTATAGTCGGATACAAAATTAATAAGGCCGGAGAGACCCCACCCACACGACCGAAGCGCGGCAGCCGATCGCCTCAGCGACTAAAGAAATAGTCCCGCTCGGGCACTCGGCAATATTCCCCGAAGGCGGGGTCACCATCCGTCCGGCTCGTGACGTCAGTCTGGAGTTCGCGCCAATTGGTGCAGGATTGTGTGCATCCGCCTTTGAGGAGGAAACGCCGCGCACTTCTATAGTTGTTTCCGACTATAGCGCAGGACAGGACAAATCGGAGATTATTGATTAGAAGATGGCTTCGTCCTGCAGCGGGTAATAAATAGGCTGACGATGATGATGATGACAGTGAGTATTCGAAACACCGTTGCGATAGAGTTAGCCAGTCCCTACGTCCAGATGGTCTCTTCAAATGAAGAGCGTGTGACGAACACCGAAGCTCGCTGACGCCATGGGCCTATACAGCGCAAATCACGGTATCCGCGCATTGAGCGTAAACCACAATTTCATATAATGTGCACCCTATTGTGTACGTTATTACGAGTGCTATATAAATTGAACGGTGGCGGGGCGCCGTAAAGGTGTTATAGCATTTAGTCTCTGTCTGCGCAGGAAATGCTCTGAAAGTAATTGATTGATTGATTGATTGATTGATTGATTGATTGATTGATTGATTGATTGATTGATTGATTGATTGATTGATTGATTGATTGATTGATTGATTGATAATTGTTGTGGTTTTACGCCCCAAAACAATGGTGTGATTACGAAGGACTCCGTAGTGGAGGACTCCGGAAATTTCGACCACCTGACCGAAGTTGAAATTTCGACCGAAATTGAATGAAGACGATGTCGCTGTTATAACAGCAGAAAGCGAATACTATCCGATATTTGCCGGCAATAAACATCATCCAACACAAGGTCACATTATGCAACACCTAGCCGACATACTAGCAGGGTTGAGAAAAACGGTTAATTAACCGTTTTTCCGCTATGACAGGGTGCAGCCGATATTGTGACGGAATTCATTAATGAATTCCGTCACAATATAGTCCTTGAAGTCAAAAGAGCACAAAAAACAATGCATTGTTGAAAACCAATTCTGAACCCGAGACAAAAACTGCGCGCGTGAGCATAAGAATTCCCGCTTAAAAGCAGGAGTGGTGTGGAGGCTGGCCCCCTGCAGGTCCCGTCACAGAGCTCATCGCGGGGAAGCAAGTGCTGACGCGACGCTTTCTGCAGGGGTGCAACGACCCCGGTTGTGTCCCACCAGGGTTCAGACTACATCGATCGTTGCTGCAGTCGACACAACTGGCGGACACTTTACCGGCTCGAGTGGCTGGCATTCGAGCGAGCAGCCCTCGAGCAGGCACGGGATCGCTCCTCTGGCCCCGGACCATCAACCGCCACTTCGCAGGACAGCGTGGGCGCTCACACCGACTCCATCGGCGGTGGGTCACGTTCGGAACACGGTACGACGCAACCATCTTCCAGTATTGGAACCCACAACGCCTTCCATACTCAACAACGAATAGGTCCGTGCCACGAAGGGCAGTCCTGACGGCATCGTCACTGGTCTGGTGATAGTAGATAGATAAAAGTGACATATATACTTGTGCATACAGCGGGTAACTATGTTGGCGCAGAATGCAAATAAGGTCAGGGTAGTAGCCAGTCGAACGGGTATACTTTTATGGGACACGGCTGAAGGCGTAGTTCCGCTGTCGAGGTACACTCGACGAACGGATGACTCGATGGCCTAGGTTGGCCTCCAATTGGTCAGGGAACAAAACGCACATTAGGAGTTTTGCGATTGCACCCTCGTTATAACTCCGCATAAGGCAGTCGTCAAATGGTGTCATTTCTACTGCGTGGTAAAGTCGTCCTTGTTACTGCTTGTCTAGCGCATTGCAATATATGAATAAGCTTCAAAGCCTGAGGTTAATCACACACATGTAACACAACTATACACAAGTAAAAAGTAATCTAATTTGATTACTAACCTATTAGAATTAAAATGTATAATTAGTATTCTATACACGACTGGTCCCGCTGTCCTACCTCTTTTTCCATTTTTCTTCTTTCCGTACTCAGTGTGTGTGCGTGCGTGTGTGTATGAAAATGAATCGCGAATGAATGATAACAAGAGCGCGCGCACAGAAGCGTGGTAGTAAGCAACGTGCGAAAGCAGACAAGAGTGGAACGGGAGCTGCGGTCACGAGTTCGAAGACTGTTTATTTGCCATCGAGGAAGAAAGCTCTGAAGAAAACAGAAACAGAGAGGGTGCCTGGGAGGAGGGGGGGGGGGGTAAAAAACACTAATCGCGAACCCCTTGGGGTCCTCCTCTCTCCTCTCAGCTTTGTAACACAACCGAAGAAGCCACGCTCGGCGGGATTCGCTCCGTGGATTTCATGAGCAACGGTTGCGTCGTCCGCGATGCCGAGTCTTCTCCGCCTCTCGCCGATCGTCGTGCCGTGACGGTTGCTTCGTCCGCCAAGCCGAGCACTTCTCACCGATTAAGGTTTGCTTTTCCGTGATGTCCTCGTGCCTCTAGCCGATCGTTGCCCCGTCCCTAAACTCCGCTGACCGGATTCCTCCCTACTCTTTCCTGTTATTCTTTTAACCCCTCCTCACCCCTTCCCCCTGAGAGCTACTGCTGAGGTGTCATCCCCGAGATAGACAGTTGCGGGGCTGTCATTTTTCTTCCCTTCCTGTTTAATTATTATTAAGAATCACTACCCCGCTCGGCGGTCGTGACTTTGCCATCGTTGTTTATTCGCCGCGTCGTGCCCTCGCTAGAGAGCGCGGACATCGAAATCTTCGAAAGCGTAACAAAAGTCACGCGTTCCCTTATGCATTGGCCTCAGACGACTTGAAGGCGAAAACCATCTTCTTCTTTTTCTTCCTTCTATTCGCAGTCGGCTGCATGGTCGCGACTCCAGGTATACACCGATTCAGCCGATGTATGCTAGGCCTCAGCCCGGAGTTCACAACCGTTCCAGCTCCTACCAGCACGGTAGCTCCTGCAACATCGACGGATCTCCTTCCTTCCCTGATGGTTTTTCCTTCCCAGTTGACTCTTATACGGAACATGACGGCGACGGCGACGACAAAAATAAAAAGCGCTTCGAACGCGTCCATATACGAGTGAGGTTAAGACTTCCGCCTGTCCTCGCTTTTTTTCGCGCAGTTTTAACCTCACTCGGTCCATATATTGTCGAATAGCCTGTACAAAATCCTGCTTGGTCCTTTGGTTGATTGAATATTGTCTTAATTGAATGTTGTCTTAATTCTATTAGCTACTGTTTTTCTAAACAGCTTGTAGACAACGGACAGTAAGCTGATCGGACTGTAATTTTTCAAGTCCTTGACGTCCCCTCTCTTATGAATTAAGGTGATAATAGCATTCTTCCAAGATTCTGGTACCCTCGCCGTTAAGAGAAATTTCGTATACAGGGTGGCCAATTTTCTAACACAATCTGTCAACATTCACACATTCACATTCACACATAACACCTTCACACTATCAATCAGGCGATAAAGAACTGCGGGGAATGTAACCAACCCCGATGTATAGCCATCATAGATTACGAGAAGGCATTTGATTCTATCGAGATATTGGCAGTAATACAGGCACTGCGGAATCAGGGCGTCAACGAACCATATATAAGTATACTGGACGAAATATACAGCGGCTCCACAGCCACCATAGTCCTCCATAAAGAAAGCGACAGAATCCCAATAAAGAAGGGTGTAAGCCAGGGAGACACGATCTCCTCAATACTATTCACCGCGTGCTCACAGGAGGTTTTCAGGGCCCTATAGGGAACCCAAGCTCAAGTTTGCGGCTCTGAAGATAAGCTCTGGCGCAACTGGGTGCAAGCGCAGCCGACTCAACCTGTTCGTCGGCAGCGGGAACAGGGCTTTGCGATAGGTAGCGAGGAGAGGAATACGTCTACGTGGGACAGGTATAGTAACCGCGGAGCCGAACCATGAGATTGAAATAAGTAGAAGAATAAGGATGGGGTCGAACACATTTGGCAAATATTCTCATATCATGAATGGTAGTTTACCGCTATCCCTCAAGAGGAAAGTATATACAGTTGCATCTTGCCGGTACTTACCTACGGAGCAGAAACCTGGAGGCTTACAAAGTGGGTTCAACTTAAACTGAGGACAATACAGCGAGCCATGGAAAGGAAAATGATAGGTGTAACCTTAAGGGACAAGAAGCGAGCAGAGTGGGTCAGGGAACAAATGGGTGTTAAGGACGTCTTAGTCGAAATCAAGAAGAAGAAATGGGCAGGGCATGCAGCGCGTAAGCAAGATAACCGCAGGTCATTAGGGGTAACTGAGTAGATTCCAAGAGGTGGCAAACGCGTGAGGGGGAGACAGAAAGTTAGGTGGGCAGATGAGATATAAAAGTCTACGGATATAACGTGGCTGCATCAAGCACATGACCGGGTTGATTGGGTGAACATGGGAGAGGTCTTTGCCCTGCCGTGGGCGAAGTCATTCAGGCTGATGATGATGGTCCATATGCATAGATGCCAGGAAACATGCGGTCGATGAATTCCGTCGGAAAATCGGCCTCACGCCGCTTTAGGGGTGCATGTACCATTTTTCGAAGGTGAGTTTACTCTGCCGTACAGATACTTTGTCAAAGGCGCCGTACGTCATAGTAGGCATTTCAGTTTTAAACGGCGTTTGTCGCTAACGTCACGTCAACGTGGTGTACCGACAGTGACACCACGTCAGCGACAGTACGTCAGCTACGGCACGTCAACGACACCACAGGTACAATACACACCCCACCGACAGCCTGCAGAGATACAAGACAGATATACTACAGATACAGATACAAGGCGGCGCCGCCAGAATGCTTCCGTAAAACCACGGTGTAAGAAAAATAATTTAGGTGTGGACACTCCGCCCGACGGCGCGTCCACATAATGTTCGCCTCTTTCCTCCTCTCGGCCCCTTTCGGCCCCCATGTCGCAGCGCCTCCCACGCAACCGCGGCCGGCGCATGTACTATAGAAGACGAGCTGCGTGCGTAGCGTCCGTAACGGCGTTGCGCACGTGAGAAGTCAGCGAGCAGTAAGACTGCTCACGTGCTCTAAGCAAGACGCCGCGCTTTTACGTACGCAACGCTGTTAGGGACGCTATGTGCGTCGGGTGCGCCGTTTACACCGTGGCCGTATGAAAACTCGCCGTGAAAAAATGCAATGAAGTGAAAAAAAAAAGAAGAAAAACGCGCGTTCGCCTCGTCGCAATAGGTTTCTTAAGCCCCCATGTCGCAGCGCCCCCCACGAAACTGCGGCCGGCGCATGCATTAAAGGCGAACATTATCTGGACGCGCTCTCCTTCGCGGCGGGCGGAGAGTGTCCACACCTAAATTATTTTTCTTACACCGTGCGTAAAACTAAAAAGAATAAAAAGGTTTCGGGGACAAAAATTTCGGTCGAGCCTGCCAGGATTCGAACCTGGAATCTTCTGATCCGTAGTCAGACGCGTTATCCGTTGCGCCACAGGCCCGGTTCTTTCTTGGATGCACGCCAGACCCCCTTGAAGCAGGCGCGTCCCTATCAATGTAGAGTGGATAATGAAAGGACATTTTTTTTCTTGTTTTCATTTCTTCCTTAAAGAAGCTTGCAGCGCAGCTGTTCGCCCCAGTCTTAACGACCGTCGCAGCTAGTTCAATCAATTAGTTCAATTCAAGGGGCACTGACACCATTTTTCGAAGGTGAGTTTAATCTGCCACACAAATCTCCATAGTACAGAAACGACTCTGAGAAAGTGTGAAGCTCAGAAAATGCCGATAAGATATTTTATTTTGATATTAGAGTCAATTTTCCTAAGGCACACCTACTGACATCGACACTAGGTTGACGTCGGGCTACAGTACTAACTTTAGTGACTTCACGCAGCCGTCTGGCTAGTTGGGAACGCATCAGGTACCAAAACTTCCAATATGGCCGCTTGTGCGTCACCAACGTAGCCACGGTACGGAGCGGCCATGGAAACTTCACAATATCTTGGGCTCATACAAACCTCCTTGGGCTGATACCATGTTGTGACGTCATGGTACAGTAGGAACCAGAACTACCTTTAAAAAAAACATACCGTGATTACTTATTCAGGGTGCACTCACGCTTAGCAGTACATTTTCTAGGCTCTCGAGGGCTGGGCCTTTCATTTAACGCAAAAAAAAAACTGAAAATGCCCGTGTCGCTACCCCTTTAAACCGTATGGAAGACGCCCATGAATATATTGCAGTTAAAATGACGAAGAACACGATGTACTATTGAAAAGTAAATATGAGCCCTAGACAAAACGGTGAGTGTGAACATAAAATGACAGATAGTATAGCTAGTTGGTGCGGATCCATCATAAAATGAGTTGGCGTGCAGATACGCGGACACAGGAGAGCAGATCAGGTCGGCGTCACGCCATATAGACGAAGCGAACGCGCAGCTCGCGCTTGGGTGGTCACGTGATATTTTCTGTACAGTTTCGTGATCACGCCGGATTTCTCATGTGATCGAGTAAACAAAGCTTTCGCCTTGAAATTTCAATTTCCTTTACATTCATGCGCGTGCTTGTATTATGTACGTGTATGTACAGTCGCGCTAAATATGACTTGCAACACACGAGCGCGTGGCCTCATGAATTCGAAGAGTGCCCATGGCTTCCACTTGTTTTTATTCCCACAACTAAATTATATTTTCTTTCTGGATCATCGCCGAGTGAGAGCACTGCATGTAGTTGTGAAAATAAGCGCTATTGGAAGCTGTGGGGGATCTTGGATTTTGTGATGTCATGCGCTCCGATGTTGCAAGTCATATTGAGCGCGACTGTACATACATACATAATACATACATACATACATACATACATACATACATACATACATACATACATACATACATACATACATACATACATACATACATACATACATACATACATACATACATACATACATACATACATACATACATACATAAAGTAAATGTTTTGGAGGGGCTGTAGGTCTAAACACACAGACACCCCGTCTGGCTACGCCAATGGCACGCGTCTGTACAGTTTGTTACAACCTAAGCAATAAATATAGGCTCCGCCAACAACCCTCGCCGTTCCAAGCAAGAAAAAATTGCGCAGATGTTCCAACCAACTGCCGTGTCCGTACGCCAACTTCTTTTATTGTGAACATAAAAAAATCACAGCATATCCACGGAGTGAATGATGATGAGTGGGCGAAGCTGCGGAGGATCATCGGTAAACCGTGAATCTTCCGTGAATTCTGCCCAGTACATCATCACCGACGTGAGATCGGGCGCGTTTATACTAAAGGTTCGATGAGTTATGAAGACTTGCAGCTCACTTTAATTTTACATGTACGCTGTGAATTTTCATTGTTTAGAAAACCATTGCTTTAGAAAGCATCTGGCGTCTTTCGTTAAGCAGCTGGCGTCTTTTCGTTTTGCTTTAGAAACATCTGGCGTTCTTCCGTTTTGCTTTTACAAAACATCTGGCGTCTTTCGTTGGTTTATTTCATCAATCAACGGCGTTTTGAACAAAATTTTTATTGTTTAATCACGCACAGGAGAAATCTCACCAGGCACTACCTTGGAGGTAAAGAATGGCTGCTAATAAGAATAAGAGACAGAAGTCGGCTTTTAGCTACCGCTGCGAATTTTTTATTATTCAACAACGCACAGGAAAAATCTCCCACCGGCACCACCTTGGAGGTCAAAGCGTAAGACTGGTTACGCACTACGACTACGACTACGAGGGACGAACGGGTGCCGCCTTAAGGAGTTTCGCCCCTAAAATTCCCCCTGAGAGCAGGAGTGGTGTGGAGGTTGGACCCCTGCAGGTGCACCGTGCAGGGGAGCAACGACCCCGGTTGTGTCCGATCCGAGTTGAGACTACACCGATCGAGTGTAGTCGAAACAACCATCGTCCATTTTTCGGCTCGAATGGCTGGCATTCTAGCGAACACCCCTCGGGCTCTGTCCCTGAGCTATCCTTCGCCACATTGCAGGACAGCCTATATACGCGGGAGCTCACACCGACTCCATCGGCGGTGGGTCACGTTCCGACAACGTTATGACATCACCCGTCATCCAGGATCCGAACCCACCACGCCTTCCGTACACAGCAACGTCTGCATCGCATCGTCACTGGTCTGGTGATGAGAGAAGGATAAATGTTGAATATATGCCAGTGCACGCAGCTGGTGATTATGTTGGCACAGTGCAATTAAGGTCAGGGCAGTAGCCGATGAAGGGTGTATGTATGTGTAGGAGCAGGATACGGCTGAAGATATTGTTCCGCAGTCGAAGTGCATTCCATGAACAAGTGACTAGTTGGCCCAGGTTGATCTCCCATTGGTTAGGACACAAAACCTGCAATAGCAGTTTTGTGATTGCGCTGTCCACATATGAGAGTAGTCAAAAAGTGTTAATGTTTTGCTGCGTGGTATAGCCATCTATTCACCGCTTGTCTATAGCGGGTTACGATATACATAGGCTTTATAGAGTCACGTTCATCTCACGTATACTCTACGAAAGACGTAGCGAGTTGCACTTGGGCAGGATACATCTGTGTGCAATGTACAATTTGACACGCGACCTTAGGCAGTTACGCAAGTAATTAGTGAATCTCTCATTGAGTTGTGCTAACAAATAAAATCTATACTAACAGAAATATTCGGCAATTTACTCAAGGTGGTCGCTAGAAAAAATGGGGGGGGGGGGTGCACGGGTGTAGTTACAAATTTTTTTCGGAGGTGGGGGATGGGTTGCGGGTAGGCGGTGGGTTTAATCACTCTTTATATTCGTGTATGCGTATATACGTATATGTGTGTGTATACATACACATGCAAAATCTTAAAATTTAGGAGTCCTGCACCCCTCCCCCCTACCAGCCCCTTCCCCCATACGCCAATGAAGGGCGGGGTTTTAAATAATTTCAGGGAGAAGTGTTTTAAGTGCAGGTACTAACATTCAAGAGAAGAAATAGTAGAGAAGGAAAGGCAGGGAGGTTAACCAGCTTAGGGAAACCGGTTTGCTACCCTACAGGTGGGAACAGGGTGGGGGAGATTTAAAGATGGAGAGAAAGACAGTATACATAACACAGCACACACACAGTCAGTCGGTCACTCTTGCGTGGTACGCGACATTTCTGTCACAGCCGCTTGCCCAAGTTCGTCTCTCTTAAAAACCTCAGCAGTGCCTTCGTCGGCTTCAGCTGCGATGTCTTCTGTTGACGACATGCAAGAATTGTTTCAACAGACATTTGTCTACTGTCAAGGTGCGCTAGAACGGACATTGTATACTCAATGCTAGTACTATCATACGAGGCAGAAAACTGGGAGAATAACGAAGAGAAACACGAAAAGTTAACTAAGCAGCGTGCGACGCAACGGAGAATGGCGGGTGTAACAAGAAGAAAACAGGAAGACTGCAGACTGGATCAGAGAAGAAACGGAGGCAGCCGATATCTTAGTTAGCGTTAAGAGAAGAAAAGTGGACCCAAGTAAGCCACGCAATGCGAAGGACTGATAACCGATGGTCAGTTAGAGCGACGGATGCGATGGATACCAAGAGACCGGAAACGCAGCCGATGACGTTAAAGGGTTAGGTGGGGCAACGAAATAAAACAGTTTGGAGGGATAAGACGAAATCAGCTATAGCCGGATACAACTTAAGTCCGGGGAGACCCCACCCAGACGACCGAAGCGCGGCAACCGATTGCCTACGCGACTAAAGGAATAGTCCCGTTCAGGCACTCGGCAATGTTCCTCGAAGGCGGGGTCACCGGACGCCCGGCTCGTGACGTCAGTCTGGAAGGCGCGCCAATTGGTGCAAGATTGTGTGCATCCGCCTTTGAGGAGGAAGTGCCGCGGACTTCTATAGTTGTATCCGACTACAGCGCAGGACAGGGGAAATCAGAGATTATTAGGAGATGGCTTCGTCCTGCAGCGCGTATAAAATAGGCTGACGATGATTATGATAACACTGAGTATTCGAAACACCGTTGCGATAGAGTTAGCCAGTCCCTCCATCCAAATGGTCTCTTCAAATGAAGAGCGTGTGACGAACACCAAAGCTCGCTGACGCCATGGGCCTATACAGCGCAAATGACGGTATCCGCGCATTGAGCGCGAAGCACACTTTCATATAATGTACGTTATTGCGAGTGCTCTATGAACTAAACGGTGGCGTGGCGTCGTCAGGGTGTTATAGCGTTTAGTCTCTGTCTTCGCAGGAAACGTTCTGAAATGAAAGTGATTTATTTATTTATTTATTTATTTATTTATTTATTTATTTATTTATTTATTTATTTATTGATAATTGTTGTGGTTTTACGCCCCAAAACAATGGTGTGATTACGAAGGACTCCGTAGTGGAGGACTCCGGAAATTTCGACCACCTGACCGAAATTGAATGAAGACGATGTCGCTGTTACAACAGCAGAAAGCGAATACTATCCGATATTTGCTGGCAATAAACATCATCCAACCTACACAAGGTCACATTATGCAACACCTAGCCGACATACTAGCAGAGTTGAGAAAAACGGTTAATGCATTCCGTCAAAATATCGGCTGCACCCTGTCAAAGCGGATGGAAGGCGCGCGTGAAAATAGTCCTTGAAGTCAAAAGAGCACAAAAAACAATGCATTGCTGAAAACCAATTATGGACCATAGACAAAAAAAAAAACGGCCCGCGTGAGCATAAGAATTCCCGCTTAAAACCAGGAGCGGTGTGGAGGCTGGCCCCCTGCAGGTCCCGTCACAGAGCACGTCGCGGGGAAGCGAGTGCCAGCGCGACGATTTCCACAGGGGTGCAGCGACCCCGGTTGCGTCCCACCAGAGTTCAGACTACATCGATCGTTGCTGCAGTCGACACAACTGGCGGACACTTTACCGGCTCGAGTGGCTGGCATTCGAGCGAGCAGCCCTCGGGCAGGCACGGGATCGCTCCTCTGGCCCCGGACCATCAACCGCCACTTCGCAGGACAGCGTGGGCGCTCACACCGACTCCATCGGCGGTGGGTCACGTTCGGAACACGGTACGACGCAGACCGTCTTCCAGGATTCGAACCCACAACGCCTTCCATACTCAACAACGACTTGATCCGTGCCGCGCAGGGCAGTCCCGACTTCATCGTCACTGGTCTGGTGGTAGTAGAGAAGTAAAGGTGACATATATACGTGTGCACACAGCGGGTAACTGGGTTGGCAGAGAATGCAATTAAGGTCCGGGTATAGTAGCTGATCGAAGGTGTATACTTTTCTGTGACATGGCTGAAGGCAGTTCCGCAGCCGAAGTGTGTTCGATGAACAAATGACTCAATGGCCCAGGTTGGCCTCCCATTGTTCACGGAATAAAACGCGCAATAGCAGTCTTGTCGTCGTTATAACTCCACATATGAAACTCTTCAGATGGTGTAATTCTTGCTACGTGATGGCCGTGCTTGTGCCGTGTGTCTACCGGACTGCAATATATGCATAAGCTTAAAAAAGCCCGAGTTTGATGACACATATGCTATGCGAACCAGCGTGATGCATAATTTGACACACGAGCTCAATTACGCAAATAATTAGCTGTGACGTGGGGTAAAGTAAACTCCGGCTGAATATTCAAAACACGACTGGTCCCGGGTGGTCGTATCTCTTTTCCCATGTTTCTTCTTTCCGCACTCTGCGCGTGTGCGTGCGCGTGTCCCAGAGATAAAAGCTAATCGGAATAATAACTTGGGGGAAGCCAGCGCCACCTTGAAGTACAGTGGACCTATAAACCAATTTTAAGAAAACACGATTGAATAGAGCAATTTCCCAAAGCGCATCTTACAAAATAAGCAACTAAAAAATGACTACAGGCTATGCAAGCAGAACGCTGTCGAAAGGACGTAAACGTTAAATTTTAGGCTGATTCAGCGTAAGGAAGTTAAAAATAACCATTATCATTTACATTCCCCAAATACTTGAGGTAGTGTAGTGTTAAAGGGGCCCTGCAACACTAGCAAGTAGCCATCGAATGACGTAATTAAAGGTGTTGATTGCCTCACAAATCGACTGCCGCAAAAAATTTTTAGAGGCCGTTCGGTACGAGCGGAGTTACGGGT
Organism: Rhipicephalus sanguineus; assembly: GCF_013339695.2. Taxonomy (NCBI): domain Eukaryota; kingdom Metazoa; phylum Arthropoda; class Arachnida; order Ixodida; family Ixodidae; genus Rhipicephalus; species Rhipicephalus sanguineus. Next base: position 57,592,835 of record NC_051186.1, read on the forward strand.
ATTTGTCACATGCTTTAAGCGATTTCTCTCTCTCCTTTCCTGTACCAGCGAGAGCGCAAAAAAGCTACGCAGGGAGGCACGGCCAGGGGGAAAGAAGCTGCGTCCGTTCTTTAGCGCGCCTCGCGACCAAGGTATATGTAAACTGGTAGCGACACTTTCATAGAAGACCACGTGTCAAGTAGTTGGCGGCTCGTTGCCACCGTCGCCATCTACGCGGTAAGAGCGAACATATCGCGGGGACAACGAGCAGCAAGCAAGAAAATAAAAAAATAATAAAATATGACGCCACAGCCGGAAGCGACGTCGCGCATTTGCACTACATGGCGCGAAATTGAAACTTCTTTTCATTGCTGACCTTTTACATGCTTTTGATAACTGCGCGATTTTATTGCCTCTTTATGGCTCGCCGACTGCGTGTGCGTTAGAAAAGAAAGGTCAGCAAGAAAGAGTGGGGAAGCAAGCGTGTTTTATTAGACAAATAGTCTACTTGCAATATACAACGAAATACTTTGCAGTATGAAAAAAATCATGACACAACGGCTCACGAGCACAATAGCTATAACCCGGGGTTTGACGTCCGAAAACCACGATATGATTATGATTATTTGAGTACCTTGACCTCAAGCATTTTGGCCTCCATCGATATATGCTGCCACCGCGGCCGGGATTCGATCCCGCAACCTGCGGATCGGCAGTCGAGCACCATAACCACTAGACCACCCTGGCGGGTTAGAGCACAATAGCACAATAGTTCGAAAACTTACGTTGGGCAATCGGGGAAAACCACTGGAGCGAGACAGTATAGCCTTGAAAGTATCTCTTTGGCAGCCTTACAGTGCAGCGTTTCTTCGCTTAGCATGCCGCATTCACCGTCACGCGAAAGCCGAGGGCACGCCGGCCTTGCATGCGCCTCCGAAAGCGCACTGCAGTCACAGGAGCGGTTATCTACACATACTGTGAGGTAGTTTAGCTTTTCTGAAGTGTCATGCCAGTAAACAACACATAAGCAAATAAATAACCTACGGAAGATACGCACGAAACCACCGCGCGAAAGTGAGCGATGCCTCGTTGACCCGACAATGCGCCGAACTAAACACAAGCCCACGTAGCAGACTGCCACAATCACTAGGTGGGCTCCTCATTACTTGGCGACCGCCGGGACTTCGGGCTGGGTCGACCAGGGCCTTCTGGCTCTGCAGGTCGGCACAGCCGAGCAGTCCTCCCGGGAGGCGTTTTGTTTTGGGGCGAGGTTCGAGCTTGACTGGCATGCCTACACCATGTGCAAGATGTCCGAAGACTTCTCCGCACAGTGATCCTGCCTGTAGAGGCAGGATCAGAATGTTTTAAAACTGCCGGACACAGCAGTGTTTTGGCGTAAAGGCCGAGGAGTGTGCGTTCCTCTGCCTTTGTAAGGCCCTTAAACGATTTAGGATACATTGCGCGGCCGAATTCGCAGAATTGAGAAATTTCTCGAAAAGTGAAGGCTGGATTGTGCTCGGGATCCATTCCGTAAGGGCCTGAAGGCCGTGCCCGGAGAGTGAGCACGCGGGCAGCGGCGTCCGCCGTCTCGTTGCCTTCGCCACGCACTCGCGAGCAGCCGCCGAAAAGTAGTCTGCTGGCGTAAGCGCGGCAAAATAGAAATGGCGACTATGACGTCATGATAACTTGTATCGGCTTCAGAGTGATGACGTCGGAGAAGTAGGGGGGGTCACCTTCGAACCGCTTTCAAGGGTGTCAACGTTGCGAGGTGCGGCGTATAGCGCTGGATCGCGCACGCGAACTTCAAAATTCATATAAAATACCTTCCGAGCTATATTCACTGCGGATATTTTCCAGATGATACACGCATGTTCACGGGAATCGATCCTGCAAGCTATCTCGGCCGCGAAATTTTGTCAGTGCCCCTTTAAGGTAGTCTTGGTAGCCTGATATTCATTGTACGAGGCAGAATTGTGCGTGTGCGTGTGCGTGTTGTCTGTGAGTGTGTGTGTGTGTATGTGTATGTTCATGCGTGTGCGTGCGCGTGTGCGCTCGGGCGTCTGTGTGCATGGGGTGCCTCAAGAAAAAAAATGCTTGTGATCAGTCCCGTCTTTGTAGCATCGTATAAAAATAATTATGAATCATACACAAAAAACGGTGCGCGCGAGGATAAAAAATTCCCGCTGAAAAGCTGGAGCGGTGTGGAGGCTGGCCCCCTGCAGGTCCCGTCGCACAGCATCGCGGGGAACCGAGTGCTGATGCGACGATTTTGTAGGGGTGCAACGACCCCGGTTGTGTCCTACCACAGTTCAGACTACATCGATCGTTGCTGCAGTCGACACAACTGGCGGACACTTTACCGGCTCGAGTGGCTGGCATTCGAGCGAGCAGCCCTCGGGCAGGCACGGGATCGCTCCTCTGGCCCCGGACCATCAACCGCCACTTCGCAGGACAGCGTGGGCGCTCACACCGACTCCATCGGCGGTGGGTCACGTTCGGACGACGGTACGACGCAACCGTCTTCCGGGATTCGAACCCACAACGCCTTCCATACTCAGCGACGAATTGGTCCAGTTCTGACTTCATCGTCACAGGTCTGGTGGTAGTAGAGAGATGAAGGTCACATATATACCTGCGCATACAGCGGGTAACTATGCAGGCACGGAGTGCAATTAAGGTCAGGGTAGTAGCTAATCGAAGGCATATACTTTTTTGGGACATGGATGAAGACATAGATCCGCAGTCAAAGTATACTCGAGGAACGAATGACTCGATGGCCCAGGTTGGCCTCCCATTGGCCAGGGAACAAAACGTACAGTATAGGAGTTTTGCGATTGCGCTGTAGTTATAACTCCGCATATGACAGCCGTCAAATGGTGTAATTTTTGCTGCGTAGTAGAGACGTCTTTGCACTGCTTGTCTAACGGAATGCAATATATGCTCAAGCTTCAAAGCCTGAAGTTAATCCCACATATTAATACGAGACGGCCTGGTGCATAATTTGACACACGAGCTTAGGCTATTACGCGAGCAATTATTAATCTATCGAGGAAAATTAAACTGCTGAATATTCGAAACACGATTGGTTCCGTTGTATCTCTTCCCATTTTGCTTCTCTCCACGGACTCTGTGTGTCTGTTAATGTAAGTGTGTGTTTGTGTGCGAATGTGCGTATGTGTGTGTGCAAATGAATCTCGATTAGTTCGGCACGTTGGCGTAAGAGTGCGCGCACAGATGCGTGGTATAGTAAACAACACGCGAAAACAACACGCGTGAGCGGCGCTCTCGAGTCCGGTGACTCTTTACTGGCTGTCGAGGAAGACATCGTTGAAAAATGCAGAGAGACAGAGAGGCTGCTATGGGTGTGGCAATGCTGTGGTGACCAAAAGAAGCCCGAACAGCGAACCCCTTGTGTTCTTCCTCCCTGCTCTGAGCTTTGAAACGCAACCGAAGAAGAAGCCACGCTCGCCGCTAGTCACATTTTATTAGCCGGTGGTGGTGGCGAAATACCACCACCATTTACACTATTTGCACTATTTACAAGATAAAGATAGGAGCGACCTTAAGGGCCGACCCTGTACAAACTCTAGGTGGGCTCCTTAGTCCGGGGACCCTGTGGCTTCCGCGGCGGCACACGCCTTGGCCACGAGGGCTCCTTGGCCCTTCATGGCCGAGCAGCCGAGCAGGGCAGCCTCCCAGCTCTCTCGGGTAAGGTTTTTTTTCGAGAGGTAATATCCAGTTAACGTGAAGGAACGTCCATCGTGTCCTTGCGAGAGAGCGCGAACATCTAGCTCTTGTGGTCTTGCACTGCCTCCAGGATCGGCCCACCTTTGACCAAGCGTACGATGTCATGTGATGATGTCAAAATCACGTCACAAAATTTGGCGATCTGCGATGTCATATGATGACGTTTTCACGTGATCCTTTTTTTATTTTTGCACCTCTTCGTGCTGCCGCGGACGGTCACTTTTCGCGTTTGAAATAGATCCACCAAGTTGGCAATCTGAGCAGGTCGATATAGTCCGTTTTTAAGAACGGTAAAATCGCAGTAAGGACTACGACACAAAAGAAGGAACGCACATCCCAGGTATCTAAGGTTTTCGTCTTAATAGTGTCTGGGATGTTACTCACCAAAACCGCGACATGAATATGAGGCACGCCGTCTTGGAGGGCTCCAGAAGTTTTACACCAGCTGGTGTTCTTTAATGTGCACTGAGACCGCACAGTACACGGGCCTCTTCCATCGAAATGCGACCGCCGCGGCTGGAATCGAACCGCCGACTTTCGGCTCAGCAGCCGAGCACCGCGTAACCGCTGTATACCACCGAGGAGGACTCTTTCAGCGCGTTATTAAGTCGAAAAGCGCTATATACCTAATGAGACGAAAAAAATCCGGCGTGATCCTGAAACGGAACAAAAGATACCACGTTACTTCTCAAGCGTGACTCGATCTGCGCGTTCGCATTGTCATTGAGGCACTCGGGTGACTAAATTTAAAGTTCGGCAGATCCCACGCGTTGTGGGAATCGGTTTCATGCCAATCAGCCAGCGAGTACTTCTATGCTGTATTTTATGGCTTTGAGCCAAGCGTTACGATGTGGATCGATGTGTTTTTGTAAGTGCAGCTAGCTGTGTGCACATAGTGGGCTTACCAGGGACGTCGACAAACTTATGGTGCGGCGTAACGTCAACCCTCACGTTAGAATACATGCGTCAGTATTATCGAGACTAAGTGCACTTTATGGTGCAATTATGGGAGTATCATAAGTAACTTTCGTTAAGCAATGCTTCAATGTAGCTTGCTGAATCATAGCAATACAAATGTCATAATAGCGAAAGTTGGGCTAGTTGGTGGTTCATGCTTGAGATGTAAAAACAGCGCAAAATATAGACAAGGACTAGGTGTCGTCTCTTTCTCTGTCCTTGTCTATATTTTGCGCTGTTTTTACATCTCAAGCAATACAAATGTAATGTTTATTAGACTGCTATAAAAGCGGAGTCAACACTGGAACCACAGACGTTAATCTGATATGACGCCTGTATCGTAGGAGTACATATGTAGTGCTTATTGCTTCCTTGTAAAATTTGATAGCCAGCCCCACAACCACAATTGACGTTGCACCGAATTACGCCTGCATAGGCTGTTTTTCCAAACCAGTTTGTAGATATGGCGTAGCTCTGTGGTAGAATACCCGATTGCCACGCAGAATGCTTGGGTTCAATTCCTGCTGGGATCCTAATTTTTATTCTTTCCATTCGTCGGGTCAACGCTGCCGATGTCGGTTTTTCTTAACGCTCTCGCATTTAAATTACCAGCGGTTGTTCTCGCCGTTACTGGGTAGATATAAACTGTCAATCACCTGTGGCGCATACCCGTACACCGTGGCATGTGGTAAACGGGTATGTGTCACACGTGTCTGGAGGACAGGGTTTGACGGTGTACGCGACAGGATTTTCACGTTATTCATATCATGACCCGACAGTCGTATTCGTCAAATCCTCTTACCCTCCCATGCAAATTTTGGTCTACACCTAGTTAAGTACCCCGACGTAGGCGGTTAGATAGATACGTAGATAGAAACGCTCAAAGTACCAAAGGTTCGCTAAGAAATGCTTCGCATTTAAAACTTAGAAAGAATGCATGGCTATGGAGTGACGCGGAAAGGAAGCGCGATTGAAGACACTCAGAATTAGTGAATCGGGGTAATTAGCGAATGTATTTAAAATACCATATACGTTTTCCCCTTCAAGTCGTCTCAAGTGCGTAAGGGACCCCGGTAATTTTCATGCCCAGGCGGATCTCTCGCCAGCGTTACTTGGTGTGCATGGAGGTGCTGGAGCCTACATACTGATGTGTAAGAGCCCTCTTGGGACCCGTACACCCAGTCGTCCAAAAACTCAACCTCTCGCCACGAATATAGTGCGCTAACGATTCAACCTGCGCCCGCTAGGCCTAATCCCAGAGTTCGTATACGTGTTCCAGCTCCCACCGGTATGGCAGCTCCTACAACAGCGGCGGATCTCCTGGCTGTTTCTTCCCAGTTGACTTGTTTATGGAACATGACGGCGACGACAAAAAAAAGCGCCTCGAGTGTCCACACAATTGGTATCGCGAGAAAAAAAAGTAGACAACTCAATTATAGTATTGAAATTGAATGAAGACGATGTCAATGTTTAATTTGCGGATAGCCAACGATATTCCACGTTATCCGACATTAGACATCGTCCAGCGAGCATTAGGTAACATTACACAATATCTAAGGCAACTTGAGAGGCTTGTGGTTGTGTGCGATGAAATACTGCCCATTAATTCCGTCGGAAAATCGGCTACATCCCTGTTACAGCGGAAGGGAGACGTCCAGGAAGATACTGTCATCGAAAATAAAGCAGAGGAAAAAATTCTAGCCAGTTCCACGACGTGGAAACTCTCGAACCGAGAAGGTGTTGCCCCTTTCGTCAGGCACTACACTTTGTTACTAAGTGTCGGCAAAGATGTCGCTGAGGACTTTTTTGTTGTTTCTTTGTTTTTCAGGCTAAACCATGTGTATCCCGCGCGACGATATTCTCATTCACGGCGGCGCTTGAGCGCTGCGATACCGTTCCAGTGCAGGCCGTGCACCATTCCGTCCGCCCACTCGCTCAAAACGCGTAGTACTATCACGGCTGCGCTGGAACGCAAGCAGCGTCGTCATCATAATCATCATCGTTTTGTTTTACTTATTTCTTTTTTTCACTCCCCTCTCAGGTCAGGTGACCTGCATGAAGCCTACTACCATAGGCGTGCGCAGAGGGGGGCGGGCAGGGGGGGGGGGGCTGCCCCCCAGTCCCCTAAGAAGAGGGGTCTGCGCAAGGTCTGCCTCATACATTGACTTAATAGGGAGGGGGACGCCGCGATGAACCTTCGCCCCCTCTGAAGGGGAACCCTGCGCACACCTATGCCTACTACTACTACTACTACTACTACTACTACTACTACTACTACTACTACTACTACTAGGACGATGACAACGGCATAGCGTGGACTAAAACAGCTACGGTGTAAAAAAGATGCAGTGTTGAAAAGTAGTTAAGAACCCTAGACAAAAGGGGAAGCGCACACAAAAATGCTCACTGAGAACAGGGGTGGTGTGGACGTTCGACCCCTGCACTGTGCACCACGCAGGGGTTCAACTGCCCCGATTGTGCCCGATCTGACCTGAGACTGACTACACCGATCGAATGTAGTCGTAACAACCCTCGGGCAGGCACGGGCTCTGGCCCCGGGCCATCGTCCGCCACTTCGCGGGACAGCGCGGGCACTCACACCGACTCCATCGGCGGTGGGTCACGTTCGGACGACGGTGCGACGCAGCCGTCTTCCAGGATTCGAACCCACAACGCCTTCCATACACAGCAACGAGTGCATCGCATCGTCGCTGGTCTGGTGATGAGAGAGGGACGAATGTCACATATATACGAGAGCTTGCAGCGGGTAATTATGTTGGCACAGTGCAATTAAAGTCAGGGTAGTAGCTAGCCGATCAAGGATATTTACTTTTGTCAAGAAGTGCAGCGACTGGGGGATATTTATTTATGTGCTGACGAATTAGTGACACGAACAAGCAATACCAATAAAACAAAACAAAAAAAAACCCAGTGTCCCTTATGCATCCGCCTCACACGACTCGAAGGCGAAAGCTATCTGCTTTTTTTTCTTCTAAGTCGATGTATTGCACCTCCCGCGACCCCTTCGAAAGCTTTCTGCAACTGACGTGGTTTCGTAGTGCCTCCGAGATCGGAGGCATTGTATGCTTTCGGCACCTCACCTTGTTTTGCACTGCCTCCGGGATTGGCCTACTTTTGGTCAAGCAAGTATGTCATGTGGATGGCGGGACCATATGACTTCACGTTATCTAACGTTACAGTGACGTCATGTTGACGTCATGCGGTGATAATATCACGTGATGATAATTTTTTGCATCACTCGTGTTGACGCCGCAGATGGAGGACGCCGACGCGGACGCGGTCAATTTTTGCGTTTGGTGAGGCATCTAAGGCTTTGGCCTTAAAAGGTGTACAATTTCTACGATGCGCTCGTCCGTATGAACAGCGAAGAAAATTGTGTAAGATAAAAATGATGCTGGATGGACCTGCATGAAGAGGCACGTGTTGTCATAAAAGAAGACTTTTCATATCTAAGAAGACGAACTGTACGAACTACAAAGAGAATGTTCTGTGCTCGTTTCTAGAAATGGTGAAATAATATTTCTTATTAGAAGTGTTCTTTAAAATGCGCAGAGTATGAAAAAAATAAAGGTAAACACAAGCAAAGCAAGCGCCTGTCTCCTGGCGTAACAGCAGGCCAGCGTATAGTAATTATGCTTCACATTGTTCTGTGTCATTGCGATATCAATTATATGGACACTCCCCAGAGTTATTTGCCTTGGCCGTCATGTTCCTTATAAACTACAAATCGATAACACCCTCACTCCACGCATCGCATCTTGAACCCGCGAGTAAAAGCTCGCGATCGCTGTTGACGAACGCTGCTGAAGCAGAGATGAAACGAGCCGGCCATCTCCGTCGCACGGAGGGCGGATGGGATATTAACCCGCGTGCGACGTGTGTCGTCGATTGCTCCTCAAACAGAGAAGAAACGCGCTGTTCGTCTCTCGTCGGGCTAAGGAGCACGAAAAGACGCCGGGGGAGGGAAGGGGGCAGCGTCTCTCGAGCAGAAACTGCGAACATTGATAATAAGGGCGCGGTTGCTAGCTCTGGCGCACACGCTATCTCGGCATACATCATCAAATGGCTGGTATGCCTTTCTACGTGCTGATCTCTCGCTGCTTCGTGTTGAGACGACAGACTACACGAAAACTGCTTCTTTCCCTGAAGCGGCCGTTCTTCCTTACGCCAGCGTTTTGTAGAGTTACGCGAGATCGAATCCAAATGAGTTAGTGGCTACCCTTTCTTCCTATAACATTACAATGTGTTGCTATCCCACTCATTGCTTAGGCCTTGCGGTGAAACGGTGAATTTTATTTCACACAATATTGGGAAGTTGTACAGTTGGTAACGCAGACTGACTCATATGCATACACGCAATTCCCCCCTTCCCCTCCCACGCACACACACACAAACATAGACGCTTCAATTTCGCCCTCGCAGGCACACATTTTTGTTCTAGTTGCTGTCAAATAGCAAGTTAAGATCGTTCACGTGAGCTCTAGCACGCGAGACCATGAGAAAGGACGCACTCGCCCAAGAGTTGCTTTTCGTCAAAATTTCCTTTCACTGAAATCAGCATGAGCTATTGGTGCACACAGTTTCGTTTAATGAGTAGCCCTTGTGGCTTTGTTCTCGTGGTCATTTCTTGGCCTGTTCCTTGTAGCTGGAACATTGTAGTATCTAAGACGCCCCCGCTATCTGGGAATAGCATGCACGAAGTTCTCTATGCTTACGACTCCCCCCCCCCCCCCTTTCTTTTTTCTTCTGATGCGACACAAAACACCGCTCTTTTCCTCACTTTCCTGATTATGCAACTCGGTGGCATCGTCTTCCTCTACATGGGGACGAAGACATCCTCCTGTTTTCTCAATGATTGGAATTAAAAAAAAAACAATGAAAAATTAAGATCTCTTGCTTCGCGCAGTCATGAGCCTTAGTCATGAGTCATGAGTCCCTTATGCAGTCACTGATAAGAGTACTCGAACGCGAAAGCCATCTTTTCCTTGTCCTTTCTCTTCGCAGTCGATTGTATTCATGCCCCCGAATGCTTTCTGCACCTAATATGGTTTCGCACTGCCTCCGGGACCGGAGGCATTGCAAGCTACCTGTACCGCATGTGATTTTGCATTGCCTCCGGGATCAGCCCACCTATGACCAAGCGACGATGCCATGGAATCATGTAATCACGTAACTTCCCATTATGTGACGCCATAATGAGATAATGATGACGTCACGAACCTTGGCGATCTGTGATGTAATATGACACCAGTGATGGTGTCATATTACGTCAGCCCATGCTGTTTTCTTACACTTCGTGCGGACGCCGACGCCGCCGTTGCCGACTGTCACTTTTCGCGTTTGACAATGCATCTAAGGCTTTGGCCTTGATGAACCAACGTAGACGCTACATTTTCGCTTCTCATCTCGGAATAAAATTTCAGTCTGGTACGTAAGGCTAATACTGCGCTTAGTGCGAGAGTGCGTAGCTCGAGCAATTAATTGCTGAACTGAGGCAGAAACACTTCCGAGCACTAAAGCTATCTGAGAAAAATTGGCTGTAATCGTTAAACTATTGCTGGTTAATTGTTTCCCACTGCAAGTCGCCTTATGGGGTTCTTGGAACACCCAACACAGATCTCAAGTGTCCAGCTACACGTAGCTATCGCGTTTAATTCTTCGCGTCAAGGTAATACACCTCCTTACTGGATAGCATTTCACATCGACTTACACAGCGGTTTCTTCTTCAAGGTGACCCGGCGGAGTAGCTTAACATGTGAGGTGTCGCGCTCAAGGACCCCGGTTCCATTTCCGGCCAAGACGATAAGAGCAAAATGCATAAACGCCGGTTTACTTAGATTTATGTTCACGACAAGTTACCTCAAGGTGCTCAAATTAATCCGGAGCCACTTATTATAGCTAGCCTTTTGATCATACCGTTGTTTAAGGCAAGTCAAATTCCAGAAATTATTGAATCTTTCTCAAGGTCGTATTATAATTGTTCAACTTACCTCAGAATGCTAAAGAATAATTGGAAATGGATAAAATTGAATTCGACAGTAAAAATACCATACAAAGCATACAATGAAACAAAAACATCGTCAATTTTAAATTCTTTTACTAATTTGCTTCATTAATATTTCGCGCATGTCTTTGATGGGTGTGGCTTAGATAAAGAGACTTTGCATAGAAATCTGCATATATTTGTGGTGATTTATGGTCCTATATTTCGTTTTGGCAAATTCAACCTTTCGCAGACACGCAAAGCAAAGTTCGCGGTTGTTGCGTCGCTCGAGCCGCAAATGCGAACTTTGCTCATAAGGGTGAAGTCGCGAGCGCTGGCACGCGCGCTATTTCGACAGACATCAAGACGCGCAATGCTTTTACCCCTTACTGTGCGCTGAACGACAAAGTGCACGAAAAGCGCTTCGCCCCTCGGAACGGCCGTATTCGCTTAAACAAGCGTTTTGTAAATTTACGCCAGATCGGATCCAAAAGAGTTAGCTGCTAGCCTTTCTTCGTATAACATTCCAATTCGTTGCTATCGCATTAACTGTTTCGCCTTCCCGACGATAATGTGATTTCTTTTCCAGGTGAAGCATCCTTTGAGTTATAGATTTCGGTCGCGGCATTGTACGCGATAAACCCTAGGCATAATGAGGCCCTCGAATGTGCGCCGATTACACGTGTATTTCTATACGCCGTCTTTCGATAATTGATGCTCTCTCGATAGTGGGGTTCTGGCGATCAGTCGTTTTTGTTATGACAATCTCACCTTTTATCGTTGTCGCTTGTCATTTCACGTTGCCACATTTGATTGCTGCCTGGATGAGAATGCATGACCTCACGTTCCGGCCCCAGCGCTGAAACATGAGTGATCAGTAACGATGCCAGCTGAGATGGTTTGCCCTCACGCCACTCCCGCAACCCATCATAAAGCAGCATTAAATAATTAAAGGAGCACTAAAGCATTAAATGAGCCCCGAGCATTAAAGGAGCACAAAAGTGAAACAATAAATCAATATTTATCGGGGTTTAACGTCCCAAAACCACGACATCATTGAGAGATGTCGTAGTGGAGGGCGCCGGAAATTTGAACCACCTGAGGTTCTTTAACGTGCACCTGAATCCAAGCACACGGGTCTCTAGCATTTTCGCCTCCATCGAAAATGCGGCCGCCGTGGCCGGAATTTGATCCCACGATCTTTGGGTCAGCAGTCGAGCACCATAAGCACTGGGCCATCGTGGCGGGGTAAACAATGAGTCATAGACTGTTAAATTATTCTTTGTGTACTTGACTGTCGTTGACTCCACGATGATACGTTTGTTATATTGGGATAAAATCAAGGTCAAAGTATCATTATTCCGCGCCGATAACTAGGCACCTGAATGCACTCGTGACGTCACGCAATTGACAGCCTTTTTTAGTGGAGGCCGGACTTGCGCCTGGCGGGGCGTCACCGACATGATGTGTCCGACCGCAAGCACCGCTCGCCCAGAGAATAACAGAGCCTACATTAGTGACATTAGCCCAACAAAGTTTCCTGAAACTTGGTATCCTAGGTCTATGACCCCATTAAAGAGCAATACGCTTCGTTGTAGCCGAATAAGTCCTAGAAGATGCCGTCAAAATCAGTGACGTCACGATGAGCTGTTTCGGGAACTTAAGCTGGCGTCACCTCCTGTATTTTTCTTTTTACGCGTGTTCTTGCTCACGTCACGTGCCTTCTCGAGGCAAGAGTGGTACTTTTGGTATTGTGAAATGGTAGCTTACCAATACGAGAAAAATTCTTTCTCTTTGAAGGAATTCTTGTACATCTCGTCCATCTATATAAGAATTTCGAATAAGGTATCGTGTTCTTCGTAAAAAAAAAGCATTGTGACTTTCCTATTTACGTAAAAGATCGTAGCTTTAGATGAGCACGCCAGAAAGTGAGTGAGACAATTGTGCAACCTCTGATTCCTAAAAGAAAGATCCCTACAACGAAGTTCTACTACAACGACTTCATTGAGCCTAGACCTTTGATTTGCGATCCGTTTTTTAAAGGCGAAAAGCTTTTGCAGCTCATAAAATTTCTGGAGCATTCCTCTAGGCGTCCCTCATAATCATATTAAGGTTTCGGGACGTTAAGACGCAATAGTTATTAATATCGTCATAGCACTCTGAAACGCGGTTCCGAAAACACAGCGCGGTTTATTAATGTATCTCCGCCATTGTTCCATCTACCTCTTCCTTCTCCTCAGCAGACTACCCACTACTAGTTTATGTCCCAAGTGTGTCGTGCCAGGAGTAGAAGAAAAGTATGCCACAGTTGGCCCCCCCTGCAGACAAGTGGCCGTGGGCACTTGAAGAAAAAAAATGATCAGACGGAGCTTGTCAGAACGGGTGCCGGCTTGATCCTTTCAATGCTGACTTACGCAGGATTGTAAAATCCCATTACGCAGGATTGTAAAATGATGTTCAGAACGCTTGATGACTGAGAAAGGACCGTCATAGCGGGGCTGAAGAGCACGGCGAGACGCATCGACACGAACAAAAACGTGTGAAGATGTCTGTAGGTTTGCCGGCAGAAAAACGTCGTTCTTAGTGTGAGCTGAAATTGGTGATGGGCGCAAGTTTTGCATGAAGATCCGCAGACGCTGGACGAAAGAAGATGGATCCGAAACACTCTGCGTAGTAACGGGGCTGACGAGGTCACCAGGGAAACGGAGTGTGCAGCCATAAACCATCTCGGCTACAGAGCAGGCAAGTTCTGGCCGAAGTGTTGAAACGCAGGCCGAGAAGCAACGATGGGGAGGTGTGCT
>NC_051186.1:57606422-57611422 GCF_013339695.2 Rhipicephalus sanguineus
CAACGCTACTTTTGTCAGCATAAAAATGCGTTATGTCGTCATTTAGCATTAACACATTTAAGCTTAAACAATATTAAAACACCATTCGTCCAAACACGCTGACCATGCAAATACTATAGGCAGCGGGAGAACTGCCCCTATGGGAATTGGTAGGGTGTATGTACTGCACGAGATATGTCACCAAGCTATACTATCCCTCGACCTTGGTTACGTGCTTTGCGTACTTTTGCAGTTCATAATTAATGTGATGACATCAGCTTTATGGGGCGTTCATTCTTAACTCGATAAAACTATCAGATGCCTTTCATACGCTGAGGAATTACAGGAATGGAATTACGGGAATGGAACTGCCCGGCCATTCCCGGAGTGGGAATGGGCTAAGTTTTTTCATTCCGAGGAATTGAAGGGAATGGAATTGCGGCAAGTTCTAATTCCCCGGAATGGAACTGGAATGAAGGCGCCCATTCCGCAACACTGCTTAGTACATACATCTGGTTTTTGCCTATGCCCAGTTTTCTCTTCACCGCTATGAGGCTTCGTCTGTCTTAGAGATGACTAATAAAAACAAAGCACGAAGTCAGTGACGTGCGAGTCGGTGCCGGGTCCCCTGCCCCCTGCCAGCATAAATTAAATAAAACAATACAACTCGGCTTCCTAGATGAAGTTCAGGAGCGGGTCTATGCAATTCGCAGATCCATTTGGAATCAACGTCCGTCGACACTGTCGACGAGCTGAAGGTGAGGCTCTGAGAAAGAGTTATAGTGGCGTTTACTAAATAAAGTATACATTGATTAGACTCGCGTGCGCGGCATCGCACCATATGATATAACAAACCGTAAGCTTTATCGCCCTTCGTTGATACTAACTGCTGTTGTTTGCATTTTAGAAACGCTGGTTGTGCTTTCGCGTGTTGGCTAGCAGGTGAATGTATACTCACATTTACACTAGTACATAACAAGTTTTTGTACACTAAACATTAATTCGGTGTTCGGCTCATACTGAGACAACAGAACGCTCTTGACGGCATCGGCACGCGATAACGCACACTGCCGCTTAAGTGCTACGTCCTATATACATACATACGCTCAGCAATACCTACACTGACTGCGTTTTCTTCCTTCACATTTCATGCGTAGATACATGCAGATGCGTTCGGATATGTGAGTGTTTACGAAGTAGGAATATTCAAGCGGCGACCTGTTTCTTTTTTTTTTTGTTTTTTTTTTCGTCTCGTGCTCCCACGGGCGCCAACGAGCAGCGGGCGACCGAACGGCTGGCTCGATCGATGTACACACTTTTCCCATAGTGCCTACGCTCCCACGGGCGTTCTGGGATTGCTTGAAAGGGTTTATTAGCAGAATCTCCCAATGCATTCACCCCTCTCTCTATAGGATATCATGTAATGCTTTGCAATCTTATCCTTCAATTAATTTTTATTATATATCTCCACTTAATTATTTGCATGTAACTATCCGCGCAATTAATTACTCCTTTAAATTGCGGAAGGGTGTCTTGAAGGGCCAGTTGGTGCCTGTTACTGCGTTGAAAATAGCGCGAAAACGGGACGAAGGGTAAGGAACAAACAACACAAGGCGCTGTTCCTTTGTTTTCTTAGCTTTCGCGCCCTTTTCGCACTGTTTTCAACGCAGTAACATGTAGCAACTGGCCTTTCAACACAGCCTTCTGTGATTTGTTTCTCTTACATCAGGCTCTTTCGCACCCAGTGCTTTGCATAATTCATCAATGTGCCAGCGCTTGTGTAGTTTTTTTCCTTAGCCTTTGTCCAGTTTTCGCGCTGTTTTCAACGCAGTACTCCTATAAATCCTCCTCCTACGGTGGAGGAGTTACCGTATTGCGCCGTATCGACGAGTACGGAAGAGTCTCGATTCGCGGCGGTGCGGTCGAGGATCGCGCGAGCCCGGAGCAGGCGTCTGTCCTTGGTGGGTTGTTGGTGGACGTTTCGTGGGAATTAGGTTACCATGTAGGTATCTCGAACATCTCTCGGGAGGGTTACTGAGCGTCCAAGGTAGGGGTGTGGGGGACATGCCGGTCTCGTTTAAAAGTCGACAGTCTGCCTTGGAGGAGGAGAGGCGGACCATTTGGGCCGTAGTCTCGGCCTCGATGAATTCGTCGATGTCGTTGTGCATGCATAGTTGGTCGATTCGGGAGATACTCGTGTTTTGGGGTAGGCTGAGGACATGTTTAATGCTTTTGCGCATGAGTTTCGTCTTTTCCACCTTTATCCAGTTGTGCACAGAGGCGACGTAATTGATGTGCCTAATTGGGAACGTTTCCACTGTCTTGGTTAATTATACCCGCTCTGCTTGTGTGCCAATTAGCACGATTTCAGCAACGTTGTTTCGAGGTGCAAAAATAGTGCTTTAGCTTTATTGTTAACAAAAATTCGGCAGATCCCACGCCTTGTGGGAATCTGTTTCATGCGAAGCAGTCAGCGAGTAGTTGTCTATGCTGCATTTTTTGGCTTTGAGCCAAGTGTTACGAGGTGGATCGACGTGTTGTTGTAAGTGTAGCAGTTGTGTGCTTATCGTGGGCTTACCAGGCACGTCGTCTACACTGGCGTTCACAGGGTAGCTTAAAAGTCGGACGTAACGTCAGCACTCACGTTAGGGCACAGACGTCAGTATTATCGAAACGGAGTGCACATTACAGTGCCATACGTAACTTTCGTTAGCGTATTCCTCTGTAGTCGGGCAACGATTGAATATAGCTTGCTGAATCATAGATAGAATTGTAATCTTTATTAAGCTGATATAAAAGCGAAGCCATCCCTGGAACCTCCACTGACGGTAACCCTACATGATGCCTGTATCATAGGAGTACATATGTAATGTTTGTTGTTTTGTTATAAAATTAAATAACCAGCACTTCAACCACAATTGACGTTGCACCGACATAACGGGTGCGTGTTCTCTGAATCGGAATAAAGTTCATTCAACAACGCCTGCATAGGGTCTTTTTCCAAAGCACTTTCTAGATCTGGCGTGGCTCTGTGGCAGAATACCTGATCACCACGCAGAATTCTGGGGCCCGATTCCTGCTGGGAGCTTAATTTTTATTTGCATTCGTCTGGTCAACGCGGCCGATGTCGGTTTTTCTTAACGCCTTACTTATATTTAGGTGCATGGTAAACAACCCCAAGAGGTCTAAATTTTCGCAGCCCTCCACTGTGGTGTCCTTCATAAATGCTGGCTTTGGGACATAAAATCCCAACAATTCTATTACTCAAACGTCTGGAGTGGGCCAAGTTTGTTTTGAACATGAGTGAACTCAACCTTTGCATTGGGTAGTCAGTTTAGTACATGGTTCTACTCAATGCTGGAATTGTGCAAGGTCAGTTTTGGCGTTAGCCACGTCCATTTTGGAAGTGGGACAAGGTAGCGTCGAGAAGGTCCTCACTGAATTGTAGGCAGGGGCGAAGCCAATTACGACCAGATTCCAGCTAGACTTCCAAATTCGTCCATTCAATTTTTTGTGGACCTAAAAATGCCCAGTATGCCAAACCATGCATTGCCAATGTTATCCTGCTGGGACATTGCCAAACTGCGCATTGCTTGTTGCGTTGACATGCAATCCATTCCCCCGGTGAGTCCAGTTGAAGCCCCGTATTATTTCCCGATATCTGCGACATCTGATAGAGCGCGCTCCAAAGGATCTTAATGGACTTTTTCCATCCATTGTTATAGATGCGAAATTTGACAGGTAGGATATGTAGGGAAGAGTTCGACGAAAGTTCGACTGGTCAGGTAACATTAGGATGAAGTTGCGGTCACTAACCAAGTCAAGGCGAAAACGCACGAGGGACGTTTACGGGCTAGTACGGGTTCCTTGATCACGCTAAAGCAGGCAGAAGACGTCTCCTATACTAAAATATGACTTAGAGAATTGGTGTCGTCAGCGGACAGATTTCCATTATTCCTGTTGGCGGTGTTGTCGACTGAATAAAAAATTTAGAAGTATTCTAGTTGCTAGATTTTTCTCCTTAGCTGTTGTATTGGAGTCATCCAAATCGATGCGGTGACCGCGAATGTCTGCATGCTCAGCCAGGACGTTCGATGCTTTCTTGTTGCCGATTTCTCTCTGACGCTCCTTCAATATCCTCCTGAACTTGCCAGTTCGACGACGTAGCTGCAGTCTGCACATGATACTTTGTCGACAAAAGGGAATTCTCGCTGTTTATCGGATCCCCGACGTTAGCAAGCTGATTTTTCAGTTTGTTGAACGGTACGCGTGGATTGTGAATGTCGTATGTAAACATGCGGTTTAGAGCTCCGCTCACACCTGGAACGGACGGAACACCGGTGCGCCCTGCAGAAGGCCTGCTTTGAGACGGCTTTCGATAAAACGAGAGATAAAACAGCGGAAGGCTTCTGGCAAGCCTGATGGCATGAATAGCCGGTATGAGTCCTTCCGGGCGCCGAACGAGAGTCTGTTCCTGTTCACTCACGCAGACGTGGAGGATGGAAAGGATGTTATCCAACTTGTATTCTGCAGTGAACTGTTTATATGGTGTTGAGAAGATTCAGGAGACTTGTTGCGTCTTACACTTGTATAATGCTGAAGCAGTCGTCTACATAACGGACGAAAATATTTGGTGTGGGCGCAAAGTAAGTATTAGATGAGGGCGCAAAGTCTGTTCCCAAATTGCCGGTAGTCATGGAATGGAAGATCCCATGGCAATTACGACCGTTTGCTGACATAACCGTTTCCTGTAGGAGGACTATGTGTTGTTCAAGCACATCTCAAGCTCCCTTACCTGTTCACTTAGCCATTCCCGATTAAGTAATTTCCTGCAGTAAAAGAGCTCAATGTGGTAATTTTCAACATGACTGTTATCGCAAGATTGGTCCTGTAATGCAAGGTTTTTGGCTTGCAATTCCAAGGAGTTTTGTTAAGCCACCGTATAGCATGATTTCTCCTTATAGAAGCAATGGTGTGGTTTTGTCTTTCAACTGTAGAAATATGCGTGCTCGTCTCCTTCG